>NC_030432.2:13983394-14165894 GCF_001660625.3 Ictalurus punctatus | reverse complement strand
CACTTAAGGGTCCTAAAAGTCTGACCTGCTGGCTGTAGTGTGACCATTCCTGATCTAGTGGTAGGAAAATTCTGCTGTAGAATTACGGCTATTACCCTCATTACAGTTAACAGGGCTAATTTCCATTCCAGCATTGGCATCTTTAATTCTGTTATGATACTCACATGTGCTTTCTTGCCATAGTAGGGGAAGTACATCTTGTCAATGTGGCCCTCAGTTGGGTAATACTGCATCTGCAGAGGAATTTCTCTCTGAAACAGAAAGTGGAGGAAGGGTGAGATTGCAGTCCTATTCTTTATTGAGAATGGCAATCGATGTGTCCTGTGCTGTTGCCTATAGCAACAGGCTCTTTTCACCCGACTAGCAGAACTGGATGATGGCCAGGTGAAATTTGAAATATGTTACTATTCTTGACATACCGTCAGGAACACAAAATCACCCCCCCGCAACACAGTCTCTCATTCATGTTCAATACAGCAAGGCAGATACACACGCCAGCTTTAGTACATACACCTCTCATTTAAGGATGCACACGCATTCCTCTGACATGTACACTACCAAGAGATAAGACATTCCAGTAGTTTTTATTTTGCATGTCCAAATAATACCAGATGTGTTTTCCTCTGAAAACACTTCATATCCAACTGCTTAACACTGAACAAAATGATGGAATCACATAAATTCATTAGTAACTGTTTCCTTTAGCTTTCCAACAATACTTAAGTTGGAAAGACCTGTTATCACTTTTCAGAGCTGGAAAGGAGTAGAGATGGCTGGCTACCCAAGAGGAACAATCCCTGTATGTGAAGGAGATGCTACAAAATGACGCCATTTTACTTTCTTGCACTGCTCTACAGTGTCTTTCTGTGATTCAGTTATGTTCTCTAAAACAGGTCCTATCATTAGTTTAGAATGCAAATAATGCTTGATATTGATTTAAACTGAGAACGTAAGGTTTAAATTAAATTCTGATTCATTAACCAGTCGATTTGTTTTGAAGTCTCTATAAATATTTATAATCTAAGTCACTTTTAAATGTCAACAATACATATTTCGAGCATTGTTTCCATCATTTTGCAAACAATTATGATAAGCAGTAATTCAGGTAAGGGTAGCTCTTCAAATGCCTCAGTGTGGCTGTAAAATGGGACTCGCGTACAAAGGGTTAGGCTTAACCTCAGAATTAGGTTATGACATGTTAATGTGTAATAGGTGGATCATGTGTGGGGGTCACATCTTTAAAATCAGATACATCAGAAATACTGAGAAATGCTGAAGACTGAAAGATGGATTTACACGCAACTGTCTGTGGGATATGAAGCAAACAAATTTATAGTAGGTTACAGGGCTGCACAATTAATCGAATATTGAGCTCAATTATGATTTTGACTGCCCACGATTACATGAACATGATCGACTGCGATAATGACGTTTAAATTTCCTCCTCCACTCATAGAAAATTCCGCTGCATATCAAATCAAGTGCTTTCTAAACTTACAGCCAGTCACCAGAGTGGTGCAGGGATGACGTCATTTTAAACGCCAAAACCTGGAAACGAGTTAGCATTTTAACACTTCAGTGCACGATGCGAGCTCCAGCGCTTGCGCAAAGGGAAATCATGACACTAACATGTTGCTACATGGGACTACAGACGTTGTCGGGACATTAAACGTCATCACGCCAAACAGGAAAAAACTTTGCAGATAAACTGGTTCGGGTATGCTGTGCACAATTCCCCCCAAAAAACAGTGGATGAAGATTCATCCACAGAGTAAATCCGCATTATGCAAAATGTATTAAATCAAGTTTGGAAAAGTTATCGGACGCTTGGTGATTGTGATGAAGTCAAGCGACCATGGTGTAGTTCGTTTATAATATACGGTTAGCTGTTTATTTCTGGCGATTGTTTTTAGGCTTCAAAATTCATAAACGTTGTGTTAATTTGTGAAAATGATCTTGATGGACAAAATGTGTTCGTATTGTAAACTTTTGTTGACCACAGTGCTATTTTTAAAAAAAAAAAAATTTTTTTTTTTTTTTTTAAACAATAATCCAAAAGCCTATGGGAAAATCCTATTGGGTTTTTGTCAACCCAATGACGTCATCCCTGCACCACTCTATTGGGTGATTTGGCTGCGTCTCTCCTCCTGTAAACACTGTTATTGCCTTTTCTGCATAGGCCTGAATTGTTTTCATTGGGTTGCATATTGTTATATTGGATTGCATATTTTCACTTGGTTGATTTTATTTTTACTTATGCTATATTTTGGGTACAATTTTATTTATATTTTGCTTCTACGAGATGATGCACTTTAAGGACCAGTCTAATTTGATGCACAGATTTGTACATTAGCAGGAATGTACAACAACATGGAGGTGAAAGCAGCGGTCTGTTTATTTAGATGTGAAAGTGCAATAAAAATATGCTGTCACTAAATTCAATTAATAATCATGATCTAAGTATTGATCAAAATAATCATGATTATCATTCTGGCCATAACCTTGCAGCCATAGTAGGTTATAAGAAAGTTAGCCTGCTAAACTTCAAACCAGGGCCAGTATGAATAAAGCCTCTTTTGTGGGCAAAATTGTCGTCTTGCCTGCCAAAATTGGGGAAATTTACTCCGATATTTGGGCGTATACACAATTCGTGTACTCATTCACGCTTTTTCTGGTAAATCATCAAAATGCGATTTGCAGTGATGTGACTGTCTTACTTCATGCTTAAGATTTACTTTTTGGATTAACTCCTACTCCCAATACCACCAATAGTTGCTCTGAGAAAGTGTAGAACATCTTTTTAACAGATGTGTAATCAGGAGTCATCATTAGTAAGCATTAGAAGTAATCAGGAGTAATCATTGGAAGATTTATACATACCGGCCCAGCGCTTGTTTTCTTAAGGCGGATCCACATTTGTACTAGTTCCTTCCTTAGCTTCCCAACAGACAGCATCTCACATAATGGAGGACAAGTCTAGTCTAGTCTAGTCTAATCTGTCTCACAAGCACAACAAATTAAACATTATAACTGAAATAGAGTTAAAACCAAATATATTAACCCTAAAATGCTTGTTGTACAGAATGCAGTACAACTGCTTAAAGCTGTTCAAGTTAGCTATTTAACAATAACACTTACTATTACGTGTGTATTTACTATTTCATATTTGCTCACAACTGTAACTAAAGTATAGCTTGGGAGATGAAATGGATCATCACTGTGGAAGATGTGTCCTGCCCACTGTAGATCGCCATTCATTCTGGTCATCAGTCAGGTCAAGCAACACAATCCACTCACTTATAGATCAATGCAATCTCTAATGGAAGCACTGAAGCATTAAAAGCATTACAGCATCCTGCAGGAAATTAAGCTCTCGATCACTATTAGAAGGTGAAATCAGGGGAGCAGTATGAGCAGAGGCTGTTTCCTAAAATGAAGAGAGCACCCTTCCTGTTGTCCTTGTATACCTTCAAAGCTTACTACTGCTTGCAATCAAGTAATAAAGGGAGAGAGCGTTTAAAGCTAGGGAGGACATTAGAGTAGGTCTACTGTGGATGTGGGATGACTAGCCAGTTTCCCCCAGCTAAAACTATGAAAAGTTCACTTGCTTATCAATCAAATTTTGTGTCTTAATAATGTTAAATGTATTGAAACTTCCACCATCATGTAGGTAAAGTAGGTGCATAATTTAATTAATAGCTACAATAGTACACTAGCTGGTCTATGTGAACTCAATTATATAGCTAAATACAAGATTCTAATACAATTATAAAGTAATCACTTCTTCTTCAATTACTAAAATGGATGTAACTGACCGAATGGATTCCACTACCTGACTGTTTAGACAGTTAGCAGCTAAAATTTCCCCTGGGAAAATGTTCCAACTCTGAAAAAGGTGCAACAAGTCTGAGAATTTCTTTTCTTTCTTCCATTTCCTTTAGCTGGGGGTTTGAAGGTATACAGTACACTGTGTCTTGCATGAGGGAATAATAAAGTGGCAGACACAAGCAATAGGAGGACAGGAGCCAAAACAGAAGCAGCAATGTTATGACTAAGGGTCAGAACAAGGTCCCTGGTGACAGCAGGGAGGTTGGGCCTCAATTCTTACCACAAGTGAACTGCCAATGCAGCATGGAGAGAGACCATACACAAACACATGATTGAAAAACAAAATGAACACACACACACACACACACACACACACACACTCATACATTAATTATAATGAACCAAAAAAAAAACAACAACCCCAAAACAAACAAAAAAAACATGCCTCACAAACATCATAATTTGCATATACACATGCAGGAAGGTGGTGGGCTTTACCTTGGCCGTGCAGTTGATGTACGGCTGTCCTCGGGGCATCAGACCTATAATCTACACAATACAAGCAAAAAACATAAAAGAAAAACTCTGTAATTGTGTACCTAAAAAAATTTCTTCTTGAACATATTTTCAAAATCCTTCACAAATGCAGACCAAGTACCTAAATATCAATGCAATCGAATGAATTGGATTCAAAGAGTGATGAAAGAGGAGATATAAACATGAAGAAAAAATAAGATCTTGTGCATCAAAGCAAGCAAAAAGGCAAAACCAGGGTCATGATATTCAAAATCAATTAATGTGCTTATTTCACAATAGTTTTGTGGCAATTTCAAAACACAAATATATTATTTTCACTTTATTTTACAATTACCTTCAAGGAATAGTCCAGTATTTTTCAATTTATCTCTATCTACTACTTCTGTAGCATGACCAAAGAGAGTAGATTTGACATTTCCCTGTCCTGAGTAAAGAATAGAAAACACATTTACTAAAATCTAACTTACAATGCAAGTGTCAGGGCAGTTGTTGGCAGCAGTGGATTAATTGTGCAACCAATACAACGCTGTTGTTTTTTTTACTGTTGTTGTTTTGCAAAACTTTGTTAATTCTTCCATCAAACCTTGTAAATTAAAGTCATCCTTTCAGAGAAGGAACTATGTTTTCAGAGGAAAGATGTGGTTGTGTGTTGATGTATGCATCTGAATACACATGAGCACCAGAAAACCTTCAGGGTTGCTCAGCTTATAATGACCAGAATTTCTTTATTGTTAGGGCTTGTTCACACCGGAACGTTTCTTGCAGTGTTTTTTTGTGTTCACACCCAGGTGTTAAACATGAGCGACGTGCTGAATGAAAGTGCAGATTCACTCCCTGACAGTAGATGGCGCTTATTGAAAAGTAGAAATACCCCGGTACACAAGGTGGGGCTGCACAACTTTGTTTCTGACACCCGTTCATCACTGAGAAGAAGAAGAGTATTTACTTCTTTAAGCCGTTCACACACTTTTGTGAAATGTAAGATATTTGGTTATTTGTCCACTGCAACAAATACATCTTTAAAGCTAAATCCTTAAAGTTCTCATTTTAAACAGTATACTCTTTATAAATAAGTAATTATTTGAATTGTAATGTTCCTGTAAATTGATGAAGAGAGAAATTATATATATATATATATATATATATATATATATATATATATATATATATATATATATATATATATATATATATATATATATATATATATCTCTCAGGTGCGTAATAAATACGACTATCAATCAGCAGATTATCATTTGCAGGGAAGAGTCAAAGAAACAATGCTATTTAGTGTAGAAAACAACACTGAAACATGCTTGCATTTCAAAAATATCCACAACATAATAAATACGCTTATGGTATTTAGTGTGTAATTTTGAATCTGGTGCTTTCAGAGGACACCTTGTATGGGTGTAGGCAGAAGGATTTATTAGTAGTGAGCAATTTATTTTGGGTCTGTCACTTATGCACTCTCGCTAAAATGGTAGGTGCTGGCATCTTCTTCTTTTTCGGTGTCGTCAGTAAGACAGTTTTGTACTTGAGCGCCATCAAGTTGTACTTATATGTAACTTCAGTGGCTCTGGGCACGTGACCAAAAACGCGAATCTCATTGGTCAGGAAGTTTACGGCGCAGCCAAAAAAACAAAACAAACAAACAAACAAAAAAACGAACCCCTCGGTTAAAAATTTGAGACGCTTTGACGCCACACATTTTACTCCTGGGCGTGAACATTCTCACTGACATACACTAGGGCGTTAAACAGACCATTTTTCACGTTACGAAAATCATCCTGGTGTGAACAGGAGTGCAATTTGAATTTCTAAATATAGTCACAATTTAAAGCATGTTGTCAGAATTCAGTGATTGCACTTAGAATTCCATTGTAAATGCATTTTGAGTTTTCTTTCATCAGTGCAGGGAAATGCTATAGACACAATGGATAGATAACGAGTATTCCTTTAAAAGGGGTCATATGATGCTTTTTATTGTTTTCCTTTTCCTTTAGTGTGTAATGTTTCTGTTTGTGCATGTATAAGATCTGCAAAGTTTCAAAGCTCAGTCTTCCACGAAGGGATTTATTCTATCGAACAGAGAACACTGCTCCAGACCTGCCTAAATCACCTCGATCCAAGTCCAGATATTACTTCCTCAGATGTCTGCGTCACAATTTGAAATGTCAGCATAATGCAGCCATAATTTTTTATTTTTTATTAATTTCATTTTTTAAAATGGGATTTTATGCTGTCACTTCAGGACAAAGTTGTTACAAATTAATCCATTATAACATTGTTATAACACTGTTATAACAATGTTAGGTAAGAGAGTTATAAAATAAAAACTTACCACTGTGATACGTTCTGCTTGAGTCATGCTTGCAAAGTTTGTTCCAACTGACCTGCTCGATCATCTGCATTTTCAGAATCAGACTCTGGGTCGAACTGATATGGTAAAACCGACTACATTATTAATGATGTTTATAATTGCTTTCGAAGCCTTGGAAGCTGAAGCTCACGATTATGGTAAGGGGCGTTACATTTCCGACACACACACAAGGTTTTTGGCAAATCACTACGCAATGGTTCAGCTGGCCAATCAGAACACTCTGGGCTTTTCGGAAGGAGGGGCTTTGGAGAAATTGGAACTCAGAGCATTTCAGACGGACTGGGAATAGAGGCAATGCAATAATATACAGTATGTGAAAAATAATGTGTTGTTTTTTTAATATTAAAAGTAGGTTAACCTAATCCATTACATCCAATAAACAAAATAATGAACTTTTAAAATCATCATATGACCCTTTTATTTGCACCCAACAAATATGTGACAAAAACTATTTTTTATTTTATTTTATACACATTATGCTTATTGTGAAGTCCAACACACGAGGAAGGTCTTGAAAAAACAAGAAGGCTGGCAGCTGAGACTGGATGTGAAGTGAGCAAATTAGGAAAAAGTGAGGAAAAAGTGCTGGCAAAAAGATGAGCCTTTACTGTCACATATACATGTACAGTGAAATTCTTTCCTTTGCAGCTCATTATGCCAGGCCTAGAGCTCATAACCTCCTGATCAGCAGCTCCGTGCCTTAAATACTGAGCCACCACTTAGAGACAGGCCTAAGAACAATTAACAAGCAACATACTTGGTTCTTGTCCCTGAGGTTAGAATGCTTAGAACAAATATTTCACATTTCTTCATTAACCTATTCAACCAGAGGACTGAAACAAATTAGTTTCCAGATAAGAAACAAATTCCTTATATCTCCAAAAGTGTGTGTGCAGTGGACTCACCCGATTCATCTTGATCAACACGCAGGGCTGTCCCTCGCTATATCCAAAAGTTGTATCAGCCAGGCCAGAACACTGACGCAGTTGACTACGCTTGAACTGGCAAACTTTTTTCTCTTCTGGATCGTCCTGCAAAAAATATTGGCCTTCTGGGCATTGCACATTCTGCTCCTGCAGCGTATCATTATAATCTGCGTGAAAAGAGAGAGCATAAGAAGGTGAGAATAGTAACTAACCATCACAAAGGCAGATACAGTCTAGTGTCAATATTATCTCAATACACATTGATATTCTACAATACATAAGTACTTGTTTTGAAGTCAGGTTAATTTGCCAAGGGATCTCAAAGCAGCATGTGTTGTATTGTACTGCTCATCATCCACTGCCTTGTCGCTAACTCCAAAAGACAACAGCTCTAGCCCTCACTTCCTGAGAGAAAAGCATGTTGTTGCAACCAACTTTAAAGATGCATCTCTAGCGGTTTCTTCCAGTTGTAGGAAAGTACGAGTCATCTTGGGTTCTCCTTGCTCTCTGAAGTCTTGGAGCATAACCAAGACAGTGTTGTTGAGGTGCACACTAACACTTTGAAGTGCCAATAACACAAGTATCTTATCCTGCAAATCCTTTTATAGAAAACATGGTGGTGATAGAAGCAGCTTTGAATGTGCCAAGAGCTCCAAGTCAGCTGGAACTGAATGCTGTCTTCAACAGACTCCTGTGCAACAGAGCAGCTCTATTTAGGGACCACACTGCTCATCCTAGTAAGACAGAGGCCATGAAAAGGAGGCCTAAAAATGGCCTCCTTAAACCATCACTTCAACAGGAATCTGCCTCAGTCAGGACATTCATTCTTTTTGCTGTGAAGAATTCTTCACTTCTGAAACGGAAGGGATGCTCATTCAGTTACAGATTTTGAGAGCTCACTCACCAAGTTACAGGGTAAAAAAACAACAACATAGAAGCACAGACTGGATTATTTATGCGTTTTCTCAAAAGCATATAAAAAAAACTTAATAACCCTTTCAAAAATACTCAAATAACAATGGCAGGCTCCAATGCAGTCCAAAGAAAATGACTAGTAAACCACAAAGCACAATACTCCTTAGGAACTGAAATCTGTTACTGATTGCAGGAACTGTTCCATTACACCAGTAAAATCAGAACCAGACAAAATAATGGAGGTCTGGAGCAACCACTTTAGCCATCTTTCTTAATTTAAACTTTTGAAATGGATCCAGTGGTTAAAAAGTTTGTATTTCCATGACAGGCCCATCCACCATGTTTTATTTCCCACTTCAAGAAAGAAAAAAATTGGTCCAGTCCACAGATCATCTTTACAAAACACTGAATATTGTGCATATATGGGATCCTGAATGTATGCCCCCACAGCCGACTGGATGGATAAAGACAAAAACGACTAGTCTGCTCCAACAGTAGCATGCCACTACTGTTCACACAGGTTAGGGTTTAGGGGGAAAATAATCCAAATTGATTAATTAATCTACAACTCCAATTCCGTAAAAGTCGCTAAATAAATAAATAAATAAATAAAAATACAAAATCACTTTAAAATTCAATTCACCCTGTATTATATTGAAAACACACTATTTGATGTGTTACTTCATGAATTAGATTTATTTTTGAAAATATACACTCATTTCAAATCTGATGATTGCAACACACTCCAAAAATGTTGGACAGTCAACTGCTTACCACTGTGTAACATCACCTTTCCTTTTAATAACACTTAAGTGTTTGGGTGCTGAAGACACAAGTTGGATAAGTTTAGCAAGTGGAATTTTCCCCATTCATCCATTATGCATTTCTTCAGCTGCGCAACTGTACAGGGCCTTTGTTGCCTTATTTCACGCCACACGTTCTCAATCGGAGACAGGTCAGGACTGCAGGCAGGCCATGCTAGCACCTTTTCTCTCTACTTACGCAACCATGCACTTGTAATCTTGGCAGAATGTGGTTTGGCATTGTCCTGCTCTGGATGGCATCATATGTTGCTCCAAAATGTGTTCATATCTTTATGCATTAATGGTGCCCTCACAGATGTGCAAGTTACCCATGCCATAGGCACTGACACACAATGGCTTTTGGACCTGATGCTGCTAACAGCTTGAATGGTTCTTTTCCTCTTGGGCCCCGAGAACACGACAGCTGTTTTGTCAAAAGACTATTTGAAATGTTGACTCCTTGGATCACAAAATATGATTCTACTGTGCTACTGTCCATCTCAGATGAGACTGAGCCCAGAGAAGTCAACGGCGCTTCTGGACAGTGTTCATGTATGGCTTCTGCTTTGCATAGTAAAGCCTTAACTTGTATCTGTGGATGCAGCGACGAATGGTGTTGACTGTCAAAGGATTACCAAAGTATTCCCGAGCACATGTCAGGATATCCATTACAGACTCATGATGGTTTTTAAGACAGTGACATCTGAGGGATCGGAGATCACACACATTCAGAAGTGGTTTTCAGTCTTGCCTTTTAAGCACCGAGATTTGACCGGATTCCTTGATCCTTTTAATTATATTGTGCACTGTAGAAGATGAAATGCCCAAAATCCTACCGATTTGTCTTTGGGTAATGTTGTTCTCAAAGTTTTGGATTAATTGCTGACATATCTGTTGGCAAATTGGTGAACCTCAACCAATCCTTGCTCTTGAAGGACTAGGCCTTTTTTGGAGGCGCCTTATATACTATGATTAGACGATTACATCACCTGTTTCACGTCACCTTCTTATTTCAACTTGTCACATTGCTATTAGTCCTAAATGGGCCTGGTCCTGACTTTTTTGGAACATGTTGCATGTATCAATTTAAAAATAAACATTTATCTTCAAAAAACTACAGTTGAAAAAACTACAGGCAAAACATCAGATACCTTGTCTTTATACAATTTTTGTTTAAATACAAGTCAAAAAGTCTTTTTCTGAATTTGGGTTGTAAATTCATTGTTCAATCATCTTAATGGTTAATGTACAAGGTTAATGTACAATGCTACACACCTAGGACTGGAAACTCCCAGATAAAGGAGAAAATGATTTCCATCAGTCTCTCAATGTGCCAGTTATGACCACCAGCTGAAAAGAACCCATTATTCCCCAGGCAATTTGAGAGAGAAAATATAGACCTTATCATTTTAAACACTCTTATGGGTTTCACTGGTGGGCTATTGTCCTTATCCAGCCAGCAGCTTTTAAAATTCTTCTCAATTATCCCTATGAATTATTTTCATATACATACAGCGGTGGTTTGAATTTTGTTTGAACATTTTAGAATTTTCTATATTTCTGCATAAACATGACCTAAAACATCATCAGATTTTCACAAAAGTCCGAAAAGTAGACAAAGAGAACCCAATTAAACAAATAAGAAAAAATATTATACTTGGTCATTTATTTATTGAGGAAAATGATCCAGCATTACATATCTGTGAGTGGCAAAAGTATGTGAACCTCTAGGATTAGCAGTTAATTTGAAGGTGAAATTCGTGTCAGGTGTTAATTAATTATATACTATACAAAACCCAAAGCCCAATAGTTCTTTACAGAAGGTCTAAAGAAAAACAGAAGACTGACAGTCTGTAATTGGAGTCTCTCTCCAAAGTGCTTTTTTTCTTGATCCAGTGAACTTCTGGCATTGCCTTAACATTATCTTTTCACATATATACTTCCTTCAAGTTTGAATTTGGAAGTGGCCATTAGCTGTTGTGGAGGGGACACCACCTTATTATTATTATTTTTATTTTTTACTAGTGTCAACCCAACCCAAACATATTTCCTGTTTTTAGTCAGTGATATCAAACACCATCAAATGACTTAGGTATTTCAAAATGGATGTCCTTCTTGAACTGATCTAAATGCTTATTACTCAGGAGGTGTTGTTTTCCTTCAGTGCACTCATTGGCATTCTCCTGCAGTTCTCCACATTTTACAAAAGGAGGCAGTACTCACCCAGGAGGAAGTTCTCCAGGTCCTGGACATACTTGTTGTACTGCTGTGGGTTAGAGCGGTTTACTATGACTTCCAGGTACCTGGGCCTGATCATCAGACCTGTCAATACAGCAGCAAGACAAGTTCATATATTTTATGTGGTAAATACATTCATATTGTTCAGTTCATTTCATGAATACACTTTTCACTTTCAGGGATACACAAAAACCACTAATATTTATTAATATTTCTAAATTAGCATAAGACGTCATAAATGCTAATAGGAGCATTTAGATCTGAAAATTCTCATAACATTTGTTATTGTCTCAGTAACAAAATACTGAGAAGAATATTATTACTGCTTTCACAAAGTGAACCGTAACCGGATTAGTTTAACGGACTCCTATTATTTCACCTGCTCTTTTTGAATACCACTGCAAATAGCACAAATTCAATATGTTGTATCAGACAAGATCAGACAGGAAATGAACTGGTCTCATACCGCATACTTCAGAACAATGTACGGTGAATTAAGACAAAAGTGTATGGCATGTTAAAATATACACAATTTCCTTAAATAAGCAGACTGGAGGGCATTTTCTAAACTACAGCAAGTATAATTTTTTTTCGTCCAATATATTTTTCAATTATGTCAAAATATGGATGTTATAACTGAGTTGACATATTCTGCACCAGTTCAATTTGACAAGACACAGAGCTAAAGTACACAATTGCACACTTTTCTGTAAAAAATCACTGTTAATGATACTGAAAATATGAATATAGTGCAGGGAAGCTACATACAAGTTCTTTTTCATCTTTTTCTTTTTCATTCATGTTTTTTTTTTGGGAGGAACCCACACAAACATAGGGAGATTATGAGGAAAGGAATACAAACAGTAACCTGAGCTCATGATCAAACCAGGACACTGAATCTGTGGAACAGCAATGCTACCTTCTGTACCACTGTGATTCGCCATTAAAGCAGCAAAGAATATGTACTTATTGAATTGCTATTTGGTCCTACATTGGCACATAAAACAACACAGCTCTAGTTCTTTCCAAATTCTACAATTGTGCATAGAAATACAGTAAATGCTTAATCTAAATATGTGAAACCCCACCCAGGTAGAACTACTTTATATACCATATACAGTACATTACTGTTCGATTACAGTAACATTATTTGGGTTCATGAGCACAAAGTTCTTCCAGTTCATATTTTGTCTGAAGCCCAAACGGGAAATTCTACATTCAGAGAGTAATCCAAATGCATTAGCATCAGAATTTATTATATTATAGAGCAACAAGCGGATATCCTAAGTGGCCACTGAGTGCTCAGAGCCCTTGATTGTTATTGGTTTTATATCAGAAGTATGCCTACTGTCTAATGGACAGCATAAATATAGAAGACTCAGGGTGGTATTTTCCAAAAGAAAGTTCACAATCCTAGAAGGGCTAGTGTAATAGTGAATTGGGTATAAAAAAAAATACACATTATTTAAAAAATTAAAAGTATACAATTAATATCTAGTTTTACAATTTCCACCCATAATGACACTTTTCTCTGTGAATTCTGTGTTTTATGGGTATTAGGGAAAGGGTATGAGAGTGTTACCTGGGTTGTCGACTCGGTCCCTGTACTTGGGAGTGTAATCATCCAGTGTTTGCAGCATCACCCACATGGTGAGGGAGAACATCCCAGCAAGGAAGCCATAAAACACCAAATAGAAGAGGAAGATGAGAGCTAAGAAGAAAAAGAGAGGGGAGAGAGAGAGAGAGAGAGAGAGAGAGAGAGAGAGAGAGAGAGAGAGAGAGAAAATGTTACTTTTTTGCAGGGTTTGGAAGAGAAAAAGAGTCTGTGTACAGATAGTCTTTGGTGGTGGAGATGCATCTTGGATTTGGCTGTGGGTGAAGTGAGTCCATGATGATGTAGTCCAAACCATTTTTAGCCCAATTGGATACAACACATCCATTTTCTGTAACGCTAATGCTGCACAGGGTCGCGGGGAACCTGGAGCCTATCCCGGGGTACTCAGGGCAGAAGGAGGGGGACAGTCTGGACGGGGTGCCAATTCATCGCAAACAATCATTCACACACCCGTTCATACGCTGTGGACAATTTGGAAGTGAGAATCAGACTACAATGCATATCTGTGGACTGGGGGAAGAAACCGGAGTAAAACCGGGAGGAAACCCCCAAAGCACACGGGTGCATGCAATCTATGCGCGCGCACACACACACACACACACACACACACACACACACACACACACACACACAGGGCAGCAGTGGGAATCGAACCCTCAACCCTGGAGTTGTGAGGCAAACGTGCTAAGCACCAAGCCATCGTGCGCCTCAAATTGGACACTAACTTGTTATAGTCATCACTGATTGCAAGTATCACTATGGCTGACGTATAAAAAAAACAAACTTTTTTCTGGTATTATTCGATCCTTGACAGCAGAGCATCAATCATTGCTTACCTGAGGATTTCCAATTTTCCTCAAAAGAGAATGAGGGAAAAGTATGCAAGAAGTTTAGCTTTAAACCTGTCTACCTAGCACATTCATTTTGGTTCTGAAGCATCTCCAGTAAAGTTTATAAAAAATAAAAAAAAATTTAAAAAAAGCCCTCAGGACCCCTAGATTTTTGCACTCTCCTTGTGTTTCTGACAATCCTGCACCAGGTTTTCAGTGTCATAATAGTGAAAATAAGCTGAAATGTGAACAGACGGAGGTACCCATAACAGTTAGTCATAGGATCTTATAAAGACAGATATTGCTGAAGCAACTGGTTTACTGATCAGATGATCCATAATTAGAGTGAATCTCTAGCTCCTGCTTTCAAATAAGGAAGTGCTAGCTTCAATGGACAAACAAACAAGATTATGACATCATCACAGGATTGCCACACATTTTTACCAGAAATCTGTTATTTACCACATCTATCTGAAAGAATGGTCCCTGTTATAATATTAGTTATAAAACTGAGAGCTAATGGAAAATTCCATGACCTTTGAAAAATCTAATAGATACTTTTTATGGGAGATTGGGAGGGAGGTAGGTGGATCGATAAATCGATAGATAGATAGAGACAGAAAGAGATAAATAGAAGTTGGATTCCATTACATTTGATCAGATCACCAAATAGTTAATATTGAGGGGAAGATTTAAAAAAGCAGATAAAGTGAAAGAGAGAGAAAGCGCAAGAGTCTAAAGTTACTTATAGATACATATCTGAAGTACTTTGTTGCTACTATAAATAGCATGTGAAGGAGACCAGTTAAGTGAAGGCAGGCAGTGGCCTGGAGAAAGTACACAACACAGACACACACAGACACACACATGGTACTTTGCATTGGTATTTCATTCACTGTTTGTGTTGGAGTGTTCATTTATCAGATGATCTACAGATATCTATCAGGCTTCCTAAGAACTGCTACGGTACACATGTGCTATCTGGGCATCTGTTAAACCATGCATTGTCTGACTTGGTATTTAGCAGCTCAATACCTACTTTGATACTTCAATAAGATTGTGTGTGGTAAACTTCAGACATTGCAGAGGAAGGAGTGCAGATTTCCACCATTTTACTATGCCAAAACTACAATACAACAGGGTGGATATTACAAATAATATGCACTCATTTTCTGCATCCAGCAGAGGCCAGTATACACATCATCTGACAGAAGCGGTTTTGTAGTCTCAATCAAAAACAGGCTCATGTTAGTACAAATAGGTCAAGATCTAAGAATACCATCAAACTAAAGTCCAGCATTTGGGTTTGTTGGTTCCTGCCAAAGCCATAACACTTAGGAAACTATTTCCTAATTCACAGCTCTATGATTTGAGAATGATTAGATTTTAATTCAAAATAGAATTTTTTGGAATAAAAAATATTATTGCAAACTAGCTTCAAAAAGTCCAGACACATCAGAAAGCTATTTGACAGACACAAACATCAGCATTATTAAAGGTTTTCAGCATGTTGTACAAGTAGTTATATTACTACTACTGCTGCTACTGCTAATAAAAATAATAATAAGAATAAAATTTCATTGTAAAGGTGCTTCTAATACAGTATGAAGGACTTTAATATTAAAATAAACACAATATACTTTTGTTAACTCAATAGAAAACAAAAATAGATAGAAAAACATCATATCTCTACACAAATGTCTTCAAGATAGATAATGGACAATGTTATTGTAACAATAACAGCAAAGGAAATAACTACATTTCAAGCTGCTATAGTTAACAGTAGATCTTTGTTAATCCCATTTAAAATGTTTCCCTTATAATGCTTATTTTATAAAATAATTTAAAGATGCTGAGTTGCATAGGAACCAGTGCAATGTGTCGTATAATTTTATAAACCATTTTCATCTTTAATCTTTCATCCTTCCCTCCACTCAAGTGTCTATAAAATATTCTGATAAAGTAATAGAAGGTAGCTGCTGAAGGAGTTCTTCTCCCTCACTTGATTGTAACTGAATCCCAGAGATCTCTGTACTTTTCCTGGACGGCTCACTAACTGGGATAAAAATATCAGTCAGCAGGAAGCCAGGGGCCTTTGGGGTGTGGGCTGGACCCCAACAAGCTGAGGTTTGGGGAGGGGGCACAGCACTACAATAACGCCTGCAGTCTGTGAGGGTTTTTGTTTTTTTATAAGTCAAAATGTTTCTGTTTGGGGCAGAGGCATCTGTGGCTTGAAGACACTCAGTCACACACACGCAATGGCAAAAACAAGGTGCTAAACAGATAATCAACTGAAAGCCTCTAGCAATTACTGTAACGTCTGTTCAAGACAGAAATGTCTGTAAATGCCAAATAACCAGCCATTAGGCCATAAAGCCTGCTTAATGTTTGCCCTGTTCCCACTGATCATTACAGGCTGTCTGTTATGAGCTTCAATACCAACCAGATGCTGTATACACACACACACGCACACACACACACACACACACGCACAACTGCCTGGAAATGTTTTTGGAGGACTCCGATATGACCACCAACCACATGAACCAAACAATAGTATGGCCAAAACCAGTTTCCATCTATTCTGGACATTTTCATGATAATAAAAATGATGTTATTTTATACCCTCAAGATCCAAAAATATTTCGGATTTGAGAAAAACTGTAATGGAAACCAGGACCTACCTGAAATATATTCGGGAGTTATTAAATTGTACAGTTTCAGTCATTCTTAATCATGTCACTGGAGGACAAGCATCACCACAATGACATTTCAGCATTTCAATTGTGAAAAGGTTTCAGATTTTCAACCATGAGTCGGAGTATCTGGTTTTTGGATCCATTGGTGGTCACATAGGTTTTGTAAGACAGAAAATATATAATATTTAAATGACATGGACTTAATTAGGAAATGGACATAAATGTTTTCTACATATGTGCTACATATCATTAGCACATTTTCTCAGTAGCTGAGTTTATTGCTCTATTTTGCCCTCTAATGGAATAACACACTTTAATACAAACCTTTAGATTATGGTCCAGTTGATGATTTTAATTTAAACACAGACCCGAAATTAATTTATTGGGTTAGTTTAGAACCTTTATTGGGCCGCTCAAAAAAATATGGCCTTGACAAAGTGATGTCTTCCTTAAACATAACGTTCAGGGGCCGAAAGCCAAGTGTCAGTATTTCACTGTTCTTAAAGTAGCCAGGGTTGCTGGACTTGCTCACTGACAGAGTTATCTATCTAATGTGTCTTCCCTTGGTCAAACCTCTCTCTAAAGCCATGCACATGTACAGGGAACTGATAAGGAAAGAATGAAGAGCAGAGTAGCTGCATTTGTACACACCTGATTCCAGATTAGGAAATTTGCCAGTGCTTACAATGGCTTTTATATGTACAATTATCTAGAGGTGTTGAGCAGCATGGTTGGATTGGTGCTTTTGCAAACTATAGTCAAGCTGAACACTCATGGACATCCAACTGTTGTTTTTATTCTGTCTGTCTAACAGAGGTACTAACGTTGCTAAGAAGAAACCAGAACACAGAAACCCTAGCATATGTTTGAGGACAAGAGAGTTCCAGGCTAACAGCATAAACGATGAACAGCACGTTCTACTCTGCGATTTTGCTGAGCAGAAACCACAGCCCTGCCCTCTTGGTTTCTACTCACATAGTCTTGTGAATTCACAAATCAAATTTAGAGTTAAGCGAATGTAACCGCTAGCAGGTAAAAATGCACATTTTTCACATCCTGTGTCCTTTCCCCTTCTGTGAATTAGCTTTTCCATCTGGCAAATTTTATTCACATTTGGTCTGCTTTATTTGAAAAAGCAAGACAGCATAAATGCTAGGACTAAACCACAGATGTTCCCACCTCTGCTCAAGAAAGATAGTCTGGCTAGAGATAAGTAGGGCTGGCTAAAATGTTAGCTAGCCAATTGTGCCATGTTATAATGTTGCAGATTGAAAGGATATATTTTTTGCAAAAGATAAAATATACTAGAACCTACCAAATAAAGCATATGCAAATATGATTAGCATGAGTGTACAAGTCCTTTATAAGGCTCTACATCTCTGGAAAAACCCCACAATGCTCGCTTTTGTCCGTTCTCTTGCTTTACTTCACACATTCTGCACCTTTAAGTGTGTTTTGCATAGCTGTGGGCTTTAGAGACCTGCGCTGAACTTGTTGTCATTGTAAATGCAGGTTAGCCAAGTCCTCCTTTCCGGCTTCCCTCTGAGTTTTAGTGATTAAATTCAATTATGCTCGGAACATTGTCTCAATAGCCTTTATAAACTAATGACAAAACCCAACCCAGTTTTAGAGTGAGGCTAAGAAGACCATTGCAATTAACTTAAACACACTGAGCATTCCACTACTAATTCACACCTTACTATAAAGAAGCTAAGTATGGGAGAGATAGAACAAGCAAGAACAGATTGTGGTAAGAGCAAAACTGGGAATGATCAGTCCGTGCTGCTGAGAGAAAGATGAGAAACCAGCCAAGATGGCCCATGGCAGCGTTCCAAGTTCATTCACAACGGCTTTCCAAAACATACTTACCCAATTACAGCAGACAAACTCTCATCATCAGTTAGTTCAGGCAAAAAATCATGGGACAAAAATCATGATATTTCATCGTGGTTAAGTGTTTAGATAACAATTTAAATTAATCAGTGACCGATCATGATGAGAATTTTTTTTTTGTTTTTTTATAAATGCGGAAAAACACACACACGCTGTCCAAATATGCTGCAAGGCCACTTGTGTTCTTGTTTGACATCATCAAATGAGTCACCCACACACATACACACACAAACATACAATTGTCCATTCAAATATCTTTAAAGACGTAACTCACTCTATAATTCAAACCTGCTTGGGCACTTCAGTGTGTTCCCTCATTTTTAAGTTTAATCTATTATGTAGGAAACCTTAGGATTTGCCGTGGGCCATAATCAGGTGAGCTTAAATAACAGCTACTAGAGTGCTGCAGAGTGAGTGAAATTGTATCAATCTTCAAACCTGCTCGAGTGTCAGTATGCACATAGACAAATGTTACGACCTTCACAGCCTGTCTGCTGCCACAGGGGGCAACTGGAGCCCAGGAGATCTACCGATACACTACATACGTTCGTCAATAGCATTTCTGAATTTTGACTGAAAAGACTTTCAGCAAACACACACACAAAAGATTTTAAATGGTCACTCTAGTTCCTGTAGCTCATATTCATCTCACCAAATTAGTCATTACATGACCAGTCTGTCTGTGACGTCTTGTTTGATCCAAGATACATTAGCCATGTGTGGAATGGCTCAAACACTGGAATAACTCGCAGAATTTCAATAGCCACCTGAGTTTTCCCAGCTTGGAATTGTTTATATTCATATTTTAAGCCCAGAAACAAAAAAAAATGAACATAAACTGCAAGTTAAAAAAAAAAAAAAAAAAAAAAAAACACACCACACCACAAAGCCTCAATAAAGTCCATCTGCTGTAATGTCTAACATACTAACTGGATTCCAAGTCTTTTCCTCTCAAGTACTAAATATTACCGAATGCACAAATGTTACATACTTGCTAGAGATAGTTATTCATTTCCAATTGAGTGCACTGTGTTAATTTATTTATTCAAAGCAACAAATGATCATTCAGAAATTGGTAGACTAAAACTAATACTGCCATTAAATCCAGTCATTCAACAAAGATAATATTATAATGGACTGTAAAAAGCTGATGTGAATGCTAGGGATGCATGATAATGCCTAAAATAGTTTTTTTTTTTTTTTTTTTTTTTTTTTTTAAATATATACATTAGTGTTATTTTGTTCAATATTTAGATCACAATCATTTAATTATGTAGCCAATCTAGGGGGGGGAAATGTTTTATTGCAACTTTCTTAAAATTAAAAGTAAAGTGTCTTTTTCAATCTGTAAATTAAAATAGGACATTCATTCACATTATTTGAGTATGCATTACATACTAGGGCAGGGCAATATGAAGATATAGCATTGATCGTGATAAATGATGTTACAATACCTTTTTATCACGGGCATCATCAGTATTTTTAACAGTTAAAAACTTGATTAAGATTAGAAGTTAAAGTTGTGTACTGAAGCTTTAAAATTGTGAATTATTACAATTTTGTACCGATTTGTATAATTAGATTCAACTAGAGTCAATTAATAATTTTATATATTATATATATTTAAATGCAACACTACTTATTTGCTGACAGTTTGTCAGTAATCATCCATACAGTAGTACAAAATAAAAATAAGAAAATAAATTAATATGCCATGAACATTTGTAACTATCAGGTCTAACAATCTTTAGTTTTGCATGTGTATACTTCGTAGGGAAGGAAGGTTGAATCTAGCACTTGTTCTTCAGTTTCTTCCATTGGTGGAACCCTACAACTGAAGGAGTTTTTTTTTCCCTTTTTGGAAAAAGTTCCAAGTAGAACAATCACCCATCCACAGAAACTTTGAAAAACCTGTATTAATGAAGCAAAGACTGGAATTTTTTTACAGTGCACTGTGATTGATTAGACAGTTAAAATGTATGAGTGTAAAGCTTATACAGTCATGTGAAAAAAATAAGTACACCCCATGGAAATGGTTGGCTTTTTTGATATATTTGGACAATCAAACTTTTGAGCATCTTTGAAACAGTGCCTATTAATAAGTTGATATACTTGAACAAAACCTCAAGGAATAATATCTTTTTTTCAGTCATCTGTTAAAAGAAACAGCAATAGATGTGATCTTCTTTGATGGAAAAAGTAAGTACAACCTTGGTCTCAGAAGCTGGTATTGCCCCCTTTAGCAGAAATAACTTCTTGCAGGTGTTTTATGTAATTGTTCACCAGGCTTGCTGGAATTTTTGACCACTCTTCCATGCAATATTCTTTCAGTTGCAAAATGTTGAAGGTTTTCTTGCATGTACTGCTGGTTTAAAATCTTTGATAGGCCATTCCATAACCCTCCATTTCTCCTTTCTGTGCCATTTTCTAGTATGCATTATCCTGTTGAAAGGTCCACTTTCAGTTCAACTTCAACTTTTGGACAGATGACCTCACATTATCTTCAAGCACTCTTTGTTATGATGCAGAATTCATAGTTAAATTCATGAATGCAAGCTGTCCAGTCCCTGATGCAGCGAAGCAACCCCAAACCAATATGCTTCACAGTTGGTATGAGGTGCTTCTCCTGAAAAGCTGTCTTTGTCCAGCACCAAACATGTCTGCTGTTACTGTGGACTAGGGCTGTGATGGTGGCAGTTTTTTTTTTGAAAATTTATTTTATTTATATTTATATTTATATATTATATATATATATACACATATATACACTATATATTGAATACATTGAATTGTATAGGCTTAAATTAAATAAAAGCCTAAATATAAAAAAAAAAAATTTATTATGCTTTATTTTAGCACTTTGCTTCTATGCTTTATTTTAGCCTTGTTGTGTCATGTTGTTGCAATGAGAAACAGCCTGGGGGCGCTGTGGTATATGGTATTGTGATTAACCCCGGGAGAGGGAGAAGGAGAAGAAGAGGAGTGAGGAAGTGGACACAGTCACACATTTCTCTCTCATTAAGCACAAATCTAAAATGTTCCCAGATCACCGATGTAACATTTGGTTTCCCAACAAGCTCCATCGCAGCAGCAGCAGAACCTGAAGTGAAACTGCAGAATTCGCCCGACTGGATTTTCAAACAAACCCGCATCAAACGAACAGACAACACCATAAAAGGCGTAATGTGTATTAATATAAAATCTCCCGCTATATGGTAGGCTATAAATACAAATTAATATAGCAACTGTTATTATTATACTTGTATACAATATGTTGTACTTTGTACTTGTCACAGTGCCCACTCAAGCAGAAACATGTGTGACGTGACACCACCGCGGTGGCAAACTACCACCGCGGAGGTGCAGTTGTCATGGCCACCATCACAGCCCAACTGTGGACAAACAACTTTCCAACATTATTCCAAAAGGCCTGGTCTTTGCCTATATGCTCATTGGCAAACTGTAGTCTTGCAAAGATTTTTTCCTGGCACGCCTCCCAAGCAGGTCAAATTTGTGCAATCTCCTTCTGATTGTAGGAGTATGTACTTTGACACCAACAGTTGCAAGACTTACTAGCAGATCCTGTAATGAAATTTTGGGGTTCTTGGAGACTTTTTTTTTTGCATCAGACAATCTGCTCTTTGGCTGAATTTGCTGGAACGGTCAGGCCTAGACAAATTGGCAGTCGTTTGAAATCTTTTATAGATTATTAGATTATTTTCCTTACAGTGGAACGATGCATTTCAAATAATTTGGAGATGTTTTTAAATCTCTTATCAGACTCATAGGCATCCACAATCTTTTTTTCTGAAGGCCTTACAGAACTCTTTAGATCTTGGCATGATCACACCACACACCTCAATAACAAAAGGGAACACCAGACACTAGATACGAGAGGTTTAAATAAGAAGGGTTCCACCTGCACTCCCTAAGCAGGTTCTGATCACTGGCACTCAATCTTGAACACCTGATTCTAATTTTGTGGATTTGAAGATGTGATAAATTTAGGGGTGTAATTATTTTTTCCATGTCATTTCTCTGTTTTTATTGTTAATTTAAATTGTGAAAATTACTACAAAATTTCCATTTTATGTCATTTGATAGTGTATCACCTCTATTAATAGGCAGTCTCAAAGAGGATCAAATGTTTGCTTACCCAAATGTTTAAAAAAAACACAACAACAAAAAAAAACTCTTTCCATGTGGTGTACTTATTTTTTCACGCAACTGTAATTCAAAATCTGATAACACTAATGTTACCCACATTAACTATGTTTATCTAAGATCACAGTCATCGCAATTGATTGTACGGACATAGTACATCATAGTCAAGATTAAAATTTAATTGTGTTGTTCTCTTTATGATTAAATGTATGGCTAAGTAGGTTCAGAGCTGCTTTGTTGTAACCTGGGCTAATCCAGTGGGACATAGAAGTGCTCAGGGCCAAGGGCCAAAATTATAAGAAGGAAAGACCTGGCCATTAACTCAAATCCAAGTCTTTTATCCCTTCAATACTCATCACTCATCATCTCTCCATGGAGTGCAGTGAGCGTATGGGATAAACGTTATATTGGCATTACAGTTTTTCCATTACTCCATCATGAACACAACACACCAGCATCTGTGCTGCCATTCCTGCAGGGACTTCATGTAGACAGAATAAATAGATTTTTCATGCATCCAACTTAGCTGTTACTTAGTCATCATTCTGATTGGTCAGTCAGAGACCAGACAGAGGCCATGCCCCTTGTCACAGAACATTTCCAAGAAGGTATCATCACTCAGCCTTCAAAAACTGGAAGAGAATTAACAGGGCAAGAGGCATTACAATATGTTGAAGGTCAAATAGGACAATAGCTGTAACTCTTAAACGATCAGATAAAAAAAAACAATACAGACATTTTGAATTTAAAAAAAATGACTGCCTTTAGTTTATTTAGGTGAAAACTGGATGCCTTAATGGATCATAAAGAAGCAATTTAGTTTGTTTAAGAACCACCGAGTCCATGATTCTTTACCCTTTTTTTTTTGTGGCCACAAACCGTATAATCATCATCATGGGATTTTTCATTCTCTGTTGCAACCAAAAAGAAATGATTCAAGAGCCATCAATCAAAATGTTCTTTAGGGAACTAAACATGGTTTAGACACTCAAACACTTTCCGACACCTTTTAAGGTTATACTTCTAGTTTTGCTTGCATTAGTTACCTTAGATTCACAGATTTCTTGTGACACAAACAATAATGTGGGTAGGGTGTTCAAATGTAGTAACTTGACAAAGCAGAGATTTAATGAGTTTCTGCTCCCAGTAAACAGGGAATTTGTCAGTACAGGGATTTACAGACAGGACTGACATGTCAAAGGTCAATATATTTTAAAGCAGAACCAGAGTGATTGTGATGGCAAGTCACAGGAAAGCATCCAAGGAACAACCTAAATACCTAACTTGGTTGCAAAACAAGGTGGAAATACAGCTGTCTCAAAATGATTGGCACCCTTGTTAAAGATGGATTTTTCTTATTATCCGAGAAGACAGAATCATGTGAGCCCATTTCTCCCATATTTTAAGTGAGTAAGTGAATTAGCCACAGACATTTCCCCTTTTATTGTTCACTCAGTTTTACCCACAGTGCCAACAACTCCATCAACCAGATTAAGAGGAAACTGTCCACTCTAGTGTTATAGTCATGATGCTGAAAACACCCAATCAGAAAAAGTCCAGCTGCAAATTTAAAGAATACCATTTTTTCCAATTAATTGTCACAATCTTTGGTATTATAAGCAAACCTATACTAAACTCAATGGTTCACCCATGTATTTCATAGATTATATGAGGTATAAAGACTTGTATAGCTTAAGGTATTAAGGATGTATAGCTTCTACTGCAAATGGTTCATGCTTCACCTACACCTGCTCTGAATGTACTGTAGAATAATGAAGTCCACTGAATGATCCTGTCTGCCCCAGACACATAAATATCTAGTCTGATTGAGTCAGGCCTCATAATACACATTCACAGATTTGACATCCAATACAAAGGGACGATGACTAAGCAGGTCAGTAACACTTTCTAAATTAAACTACTTGCAAGACTGAAGACTTAAATTATAATTTAGTGAAAAATCTATATATTACATTCTGGTTATTAATCATGAAGGCATTAAAATATATAGCCAATATTTCCTACTAGACATTCTAAACCTAGAATTAAGAGCAATAGTTTTACATTTAGGTAAGGGAAATAAATATTGCCACTGCTGTCTTTTTCCAGAAAAGGAGGAGAAAGTGAATAGGAGCAACTCTAAATTCTGCAATGAACTCAGCAAAGAACGAGCATTCAAACCAAGAATTCAACAAATGAATCAGATTTAATACAAACTGTAATGCGGAAAAAAAGCTGAGGAGATGGCAGCAGAGCAGAGCTTGGACAACATCAGAACGGAAGACGATCTGATGACATCTGTGCACTACAGCTATCCGGATGTGATTAACACAAAACCATGCAGCCAAGTATTACATCCTTCTCCAATTCCAAATTACAGGTGCCTCAAAATAGAGGGAATATATAAATATGGCCTTAAGGTTACATTACATGGATACATTATTTTAAGATTTTGTATTTCAATAGCATGTCTTAACCTTCAAGGTACTGAACTACAAGGCCTTATTACAAAAACAAAAAACACAACACCTACTATCCTTTAGGAATTCCCTGCTTATTTACTTCTAATGCAACTAACTGGCATCTAATACAATATTTTGGTATTTGTCAACAATCAAGGCCTTTTTACACTATATGATAATTCACATCTAATCATGGGCCTCCAGTAGCATGGAGGAAATCAGTTTGACCTTGAAACCAAAGGGAAGGAGGAAGCACTGAGGGAGGGGTGCACAGAAAAAGAGAGAGAGAGAGAGAGAGAGAGAGAGAGAGAGAGAGAGAGCGCATCACATCAAGGAGAAACCAGTCCTGAGCAACAAAAAAAAAAGGGGGTAGACTGCAGAGCTGGCGATGCACACACACAAGGTTTGGATTTTTATTTCATGAAAACACAAAAATATAAACAGGCAGCTGCTATTTCATTTATAGATTGTAACTGGGCAACTGGAGTAATCTAAGAAGCTGTGGCCCCCAACCCCCATCTTTTAGAATGTAGTGTAAAGCAGCACTACAGGAGCACGTTACATTTTACCACACACACACCCGCGGCTTTGCGGGATCTGAGATAAAGGCATCTGGATCAGGGCTAATCGGCATTTATAGCGTGAATTCATTCAACCTAAAGATCCGCCAAAAGACTCCGGCGGAATTTTCCTCTTCTTGCAGAGGAATACGGCAGAGGCTCATTTGCATAATTACACACGTAAGGTTCTGCGTCATTGCGTCACAGCGAGGCGAGAATGTGGAGCGCGCGCTGCTGCTGCAGCAGTCAGTAATTCGAACGGCAGTGTATTTCTCCTATGATCTTATTATGAAGGTGACAGCAGTAAACTTAGTCTGCGCATCGTGTTGGCTCCAAGGAAGGACTAAACATAGCACCCCCCGCCCTCCTTCCCCATCCTCAAGCCTCGTGTTCGGGGTGGAAGAACACCGCCGCCATACACACCATCAAACAAGCGCTGTAATGAGCAGAGCCTGCAGTGAAGCCCTGAGTATCACCCAGCTCTGCAATACCCCCAGTCAGGGAGCGCTTACAAACAAATGACATAAAGGATTGATCATTTAGTAGATAATTCTCGAATCGGTTGTGCTCCAAAGGCCACATAGTGTGTGTGTGTGTGTGTGTGTGTGTGTGTGTGTGTGTGTGAATGAGAGAGAGAGAGAGAGAGAGAGAGAGAGAGAGAGAGAGAGAGAGAGAATCTGCTCAGTCACTGTAATAATCAACATATAAGATTAAAAGGAGAGTTTTTGGTCCATTAGGAAAGAAACTGCATGGGTGCGAGCAGACACTGCGCTATAACGCAACATCTCAAGCTTGCCCTCTGATCAATTCATGTCGTCCAAGCAGCAGTGTAGAGATTGACAGCCAACCCTATGTAATCAGGGATCTCTGCATTTTCAAGAGGTTTTCTTACCCCAACTGCTTGCAGTGCGCCCCAGGAATTCTCCCGTCCGCGGGTTGTAGATAAAATCTTTCCAGCTCGACTCCTTCCCTTCGGCTTTCTCCTCCTTGTTTGCCATAGCGAGGTTAAAACGGCTTGTTTGCGGGAAACCAAACGAAAACCGATCACAAAACAAGCGAGAGCTCAAGGATGGCCCTTCCCGAGTGGAGAGAAAATGAATGAAGCGGTGTGCAGTGCCTCTGCACGAGAGCCGGCGGAAGCTGAGAAGCGAGTCGCGTCGAAGCTGCGCGTGCGCACTGAGGTTGGCACAGTCGCAGACTTGTGTGCATCTGTATGACATGTCAGGTTTCACCAGTTAGTCAAAGGAACCTCGTGAGGCGCGAAAACATCACGCATGGTACAGATGTGTAGTGTTCTTCGGTTATTACGACTGTTATAATATTATTAGGCTATATATTTGCTAAACGTGATCATACAGCCCCTCCCCCACACCCAGAACACACACACGCACATGAACGTGATTAACTCGCTGCAGCACACTTTATAGGCTCACACTCGCGCTATTTCTATCTATAACCCTAGACAAACTCGGTACTGTATATCCAGGTTAATATGCACTGGCTATTGTGTGATTATTTATAATAAGAGAAGAACAAAACAGCTGTACAGATCATTCTCCCTTCCTATGCAACAATCCTTCTGTAAACACCACTTTTACTACATCACACCACCGCACGAGCGTGCCCTGTGATCAGCGTAGAGACACAACATTCACTGACTGCGTGATATTTCTGATGAACGTGTTCACTGAAGATTTGAAGTCACAATATATGATTATCCCATGATCTCATGTGATTATCAAAGGATTCAAGACCTAGTCATTCAGTGTGTAATGTTCTCCAAGAGATCATGAAGATCTGATGATGCCAAAGTTGTACATTTGTATTCAGGACAGGATTGAGCAGTCTGAAACAGAAAAGCTTTCCTATCTTCTTAATAAAGAGCCTCGGATGAATAGAAAACGTCTTCAAATGTTGCAGCAACTAGTCACGTGGCCTGAAATATCTGATAATTTGTGAAGCTTATTTCATTTTTTTTTCTGTCCAACCCACATAAGAGATACTAAAACATACTCAGACGCTACAGGATACTGAGTGCATTTACATTTATTCATTTAGCAGACGCTTTTATCCAAAGCGACTTACAAATGAGAAAATGCAAGCAAAGCGATATCAAGCAGAGAACAATACAAGTAGTGCTACCATACGAGATCTTTTAATTGAGTTCCAGAAGAAGCAAAGTGCAAAGAGTAGAGGTGTAAGTGCCAGAGTAAGGTTTTTTTTTTCTTTCATTCTTTTTTTTTTTATGGGTTGGTTAGTTGTCCACAGAAGAGGTGGGTCTATAGCTGTTTCTTGAAGATGGTGACAGATTATGCAGTTCGGATTGAGTACATAGGAAACACCACACAAATGGCAGTAGCAGAAGGTCTCATTGGCACAGCAGGACTATTCATCCCAGTTAAGGATCATAAGAGTTTCATTTGATCGGAAGGCGCACTGGTGTTGTGTAATATTCCCAAGACACTGAGAGGTTGGTTGTCGCAATCGCTATACCCTTTACCCAACCGCGACCAATCTCCGTCAAGGTATAATTACCACAAGCAGAAAGCAAAGAATGTAGA
This sequence comes from Ictalurus punctatus, assembly GCF_001660625.3. Classification (NCBI taxonomy): domain Eukaryota; kingdom Metazoa; phylum Chordata; class Actinopteri; order Siluriformes; family Ictaluridae; genus Ictalurus; species Ictalurus punctatus. The sequence continues at coordinate 14,137,480 of NC_030432.2, read as the reverse complement.
GGGGACATTCCAACAGCAGAGTACCTTTTTTGTCAGACCATACATTTTTAAAGAATACATACACAGAACATAAAGAAAGTAATAGTTGTGTAAACCGCAACGGTCCTATTACATTATTACAAAAAGAGGGGGTTTAATTAAAAAAAAAAAAAAAAAAAAAAAAAAAACAATAACGTGTTCTCCCTCTTGTCCCACCTTGTTGACAGTCATTTTGAATGCAATAATGAATAATACTATATCTACAGTGCTGTGAAAAAGTATTTTGTTTTTGTGTACATCATACTAAATAGTTTTAGATCTTCAAACAAAATACAAGTTAAAACAAAGGCAACCATTTTTATTGATCTGTTTTTTATTGAAGCAAAAACACCTATCACCAATGTAAAAAACAAATTGGCCCCTTAAAATGAAAATCTGGTTGTGCCACCTTTAGCAGCAATAACTGCAACCAAACGCTTCTGATAACTGGAGATCAGTCGTTCACTTACTTCTAGGCCTAGGACTTACTCCTGTGCTTTGGATCACTGTCTTGCTGCATAATCCAGTTGTGCTTGAGTTCCAATTTACAGATTGAAGACTGGACATTCTCCTTTAGGATTTTCTGGTAGAAAGCAGAATTCATGTTTCCCTGAACTATTGCAAGGTGCCCAGGCCCTGAAGCAGCGACACTTCCACCACCATGCTCGACTGTAGGTATGATGATGTTTTTGTGATATTCTGTTTGGTTTATGTCAGATGTAACGGGACCCCTGTCTTCCAAACAGTTCCACTTTCTACTCATCAGTTCACAGAACATTCTCCCAAAAGATTTGAGGATCATCAATTGATGTGTTTTGGCAAAATTCAGACGAGCCTTAATGTTCTTCTGGGTTAGCACTAGTTTTCACCTCACCACTCTTCCATGGATGCCATTTTTGCCCAGTGTCTTTCTGATAGTGGAGTCATGAACAGTGATGTTCATGACTCCTTTATTGATGCAAGAGAGGCCTGTAGTTCCTTTGATGATGTCCTTGGATCTTTTGTGAATTCCTGGATGAGTAGTTGTGCTCTTGGATGAATTTTGGAAGGTCAGCCACTTCTGGGAAAGTTCACAAATGTGCTGAGTTTTTCCATTTGGAGATAATGGCTCTCACTCTGGTTCTTTGGAGTCCAGAGCCTTTGAAATAGCTTTGTATTCATTCCCAGATTGATGTATTTCATTCACCTTCTTCCTCCTCATCATCATTTCTGGAATTTCTTTCAATTTTGCCATAGTGTGTTACTGGGTAAGACCTTTTAATAAACTTCATGCTGTTGAAAAAGTTCTATTTAAGTGTTGATTTGATTGAACAGGGTTTGCAGTAATCAGCTCTGGTTGCGTCTAGTCCAGCTGAACCCCATTATGAATGCAGCTTCATAGATTTGGGGAATTCGTAACTATGGGGGCCAAATACATTTTCCCACAGGCGTAGTTGGTATTGGATAACTTTTTTGCTTCAGTAAGTAACACTATCATTTAAAAAAAATATATTTTGTGTTTACTCAGGTTGCCTTTGTTTTATCATAGATTTTGTTAAAATTTCATAGATATACACAAAATAAGAAATCAAATACTTTTTCATACCACTGTATGAAAGATCTCTGTAAGATCTCTCTCTCTCTCGTCCCTGTTTTTATATTGGTGGAGAAAAAAGACGAGAAAAAGTGACACCAAACTTCATGTATTCTGAGGCAGTTCTTCTGAATAAGAACATTAGAATACAGTACATTGTTAATTGTTTGTGTTTAAATGTATTTATTGGCCTTAAATAGTCTTAACATAAGTGAAACATTTTGGGACAAATATCTTGGCCCCCATAAATTAGGCAGATTTAGGATTATTTTTCAAGTAACCCAGATAATACCCCAGGATGGTCCTTTATGATGTCTTTTTTTTACTTCAGAATACTTTTCTTTTGATGTGATAAGATACCAGAAAGCCCTGATGTATTTATTTTAAAAACTGGATTGATAAAACAAACATTAAACAAAAAATTAAGATTAATTCTCTGTCACACCACCATCATCATCGTTAGTGCTCAGTAATTTACCACAAAATGTCAGTGCTCTTAAAAAAACTGAGCTTATGAGGAAGTCTTTTGGCAGAAAACCTTTAGAATAGTGAAAACGGAGTTAGAAATTCCATATACATGAAAGTTTTGCCATTTTCGCTAAAGCCTTACAAGGTGATATTTAGTAGCGGAGACATTTTTTCTTCCCCATTTTCTTCCTAATTAGGCCGCCAGCAAGCTCCACAGATCATATGGCAGCTACAGTGAGGGAAAGAAGTATTTGATCCCCTGCTGATTTTGTACGTTTGCCCACTGACAAAGAAATGATCAGTCTATAATTTTAATGGTAGGTTTATTTGAACAGTGAGAGACAGAATAACAAGAAGAAAATCCAGAAAAACGCATGTCAAAAATGTTATAAATTGATTTGCATTTATATGAGGGAAATAAGTATTTGACCCCCTCTCAATCAGAAAGATTTCTGGCTCCCAGGTGTCTTTTATACAGGTAACGGGCTGAGATTAGGAGAACACTCTTAAAGGGAGTGCTCCTAATATCAGTTTGTTACCTGTATAAAAGACACCTGTCCACAGAAGCAATCAATCAATCAGATTCCAAACTATCCACCATGGCCAAGACCAAAGAGCTCTCCAAGGATGTCAGGGACAAGATTGTAGACCTACACAAGTCTGGAATGGGCTACAAGACCATTGCCTAGCAGCTTGGTGAGAAGGTGACAACAGTTGGTGCGATTATTCGCAAATGGAAGAAACACAAAAGAACTGTCAATCTCCCTCGGCCTGGGGCTCCATGCAAGATCTCACCTCGTGGAGTTGCAATGATCATGAGAACAGTGAGGAATCAGCCAAGAACTACACGGGAGGATCTTGTCAATGATCTCAAGCAGCTGGGACCATAGTCACCAAGAAAACAATTGGTAACACACTACGCCGTGAAGGACTGAAATCCTGCAGTGCCCGCAAGGTCCCCCTGCTCAAGAAAGCACATATACATGCCCATCTGAAGTTTGCCAATGAACATCTGAAGGATTCACAGGACAACTGGGTGAAAGTGTTGTGGTCAGATGAGACCAAAATGGAGCTCTTTGGCATCAACTCAACTGGCCGTGTTTGGAGGAGGAGGAATGCTGCCTATGACCCCAAGAACACCATCCCCACCGTCAAACATGGAGGTGGAAAGATTATGCTTTGGGGGTGTTTTTCTGCTAAGGGGACAGGACAACTTCACAAAGGGACGATGGACGGGGCCATGTACCGTCAAATCTTGGGTGAGAACCTCCTTCCCTCAGCCAGGGCATTGAAAATGGGTCGTGGATGGGTATTCCAGCATGACAATGACCCAAAACACACGGCCAAGGCAGCAAAGGAGTGGCTCAAGAAGAAGCACATTAAGGTTCTGGAGTGGCCTAGCCAGTCTCCAGACCTTAATCCCATAGGAAATCTGTGGAGGGAGCTGAAGGTTCGAGTTGCCAAACATCAGCCTCGAAACCTTAATGACTTGGAGAAGATCTGCAAAGAGGAGTGGGACAAAATCCCTCCTGAGATGTGCGCAAACCTGGTGGCCAACTACAAGAAACGTCTGACCTCTGTGATTGCCAACAAGGGTTTTGCCACCAAGTACTAAGTCATGTTTTGCAGAGGGGTCAAATACATATTTCCCTCATTAAAATGCAAATCAATTCATAACATTTATAACATTTTTGTGTTTTTCTGGATTTTCTTGTTGTTATTCTGTCTCTCACTGTTCAAATAAATCTACCATTAAAATTATAGACTGATCATTTCTTTGTCAGTGGCCAAATGTACAAAATCAGCAGGGGATCAAATACTTTTTCCCCCTCACTGTACCAAGTGAGGAGTGTGAAGACTAACATACGCTTCCTCCAGGACAGTCTTTTTGAACTGCTGCTCTTGCTGCATTACAGGGCAGTGTAACACATGCAGAGGAAAGCACTGGCTGCACACATACATGAGCTCACAGACACCCACCAATGGTTAGTGTCAGTGTGATTGACAGAGGCGAGAGAGTATACCATCCCTCCCACCCGGAGTGCATGGGCAATTTTGTGGATTTTGAAGACCTTTTAATAAAACTGTATGTGTATCATCTAGATCTTTTTTGAGCTGCTTGATCATGTGATATTATCAGTTTACATTTTGTAGAAATGCAATATACTGAATTGTATTTTTTGTCACATACTTCAGTATTAGTGTTAAGTACATGTTAACCTGATGTGTACTACACTCAAATGTTCAGGTTTTTATCCGGAGAAACAGTGTTTTTCGTGTGAGCTCTGTGTTAAGAACAAAGCATCAAGTCTGCCTTTAATCCCTGAAATCAATGATGGTCTTCAGTCAGGTCCACCAACACAGGAAGACTAGATCAGTTACATAAAAGAGTTAATATTGTAATAGGTAAAGCAGGCAGTAAGAACTTTTCTAAACTTTCCAGAGGAATTGAATTCTGCACAAATAATAATAATTTTTAAATGGCTGGTTGTACAGAAAAAGAATTTGCTGAAGACACAAAGAGGTAACCAAAATTATACGTTTATGTATACATATACATACTGAATTACATTTCCAAACCAAAGTAGGAACCCTCAGAGAAAACGACAAGTAATAATATTATTCTTATAAATCTTCAAATAAGATTCCAGGCTTAAAATGCTGAACTGCTTAGGTCAAAGAGGGAAATGTCCCTGGTATCGACCATTTTCATATCCTAGCAACAAAAACAGACATTAGCAGAAGATGCTACTCTACACATCACACTTACAAAAACACTTCACTCCCTAGCATGCGTCTCTTCAGGGCATGTGTACCCAGACAAATATGCTAATCTCATTATGGTAATTTCACCCCCCCCCCCCCCCCCCCCCCATTTCATTCTATTGTAGTAAATGGCAAGAAATGAAGTAACTAGGTAATGCACAACAAAATTGTGAAGAATCTTAGAAAAACAAACAAGTCTTTTTTTCCCTTATCTGAAAAGCACACAAATTCCTTCCAAACTGTGAACATGGAAACAGTTAAACTATCGACTTCTTAACAGTGCATGTGGGGGAGATGCAACCAAAAAAACCAAACAATAAAGCATTAGCTGTTGTCTAAACAAGGAATTACAATGATAAATGAGTTCATCTTATAATAGGACAGTAATAAATACAATGAGACTTTACTGAGTGAGGTTTTGAGGCAGTATGAAGACCAATTGAAAGCTGTCGATGTGAAATTCCTGCCAGAACTTACTCCCTCCTCATGCCTGACCTGAGGTTTGCTAGGAGGAAAAGCACCATTAGCACACTACTGATCAATCCTCCTCGAGATACAAAACCTGTGTGTGTGTGCACGTGTGGATGCACAAGATCGATAAAAATAGAGATCAATATCTAGAGGGTTAAACAGATGGAGTGTTTGGAATATCACATCACGAGCAAGTGGAAGCTTATTCCCAGTGTCTCAGTCCACCTGTGGATTCGGCAGAAAGTCAAACGGCGGGACAGAGGCCGAGTCTCAGAGAAGCATAAGGCGTCAGCACACTGTTTTCCGAGATCATTCTGGGGAAGAGGGCTCATCCTCGTCATCATCGTCGTCATCTTCATCGTCGTCGTCATCCTCCTCCTCATTGAAAGAGCTGGGTGTCTGACCCCGAGATTCGGAGTTGTATGAAGGAGCAGTGCTGCTGTGATCCCAGAGAGAAATGAAGACGCTGGTATAAATATCATATCAAGCATATTATACATTCTGAACAGTGATAACACACTGCCTGGCCAACAAAATAAATAAATAAATTTCACACACTAATATTTGTCGTGGCACTATTTGTGCAACCTTATGCAATGTCACAATATTTATTTCTGTCGAGAGTTACATTAATTTTAGGCCGAGATCTTGTATTGAGGACAAGAGAGTCAAACCACTCCGTAAAGTCTTCTCCAGCATAACCCAAAGACTTTTAATATGGTTAAGGTCAGGACTCTTTGGTGGCCAATTTATGTGTGAAAATGATTCCTCATACTCCCTGAACCACTCTCTCAATATTAGCATTGTCATCCTGGAATATGCCTGTACTGTCGGGGAAGGAAAATTCCATTGATGGGATAACCTGGTCATTCTGTACAGTCAGGTACTCAGCTGACTTCATTTTACTGTTGCTTAATGTTGCCGAGCCTAGACCTGACCAACTAAAGAAACCCCAGATCATAACACTGCCTCCAGAGGCTTGTAGAGTAGGCATTATGCATGATGGGTGCATTGCTTCAGGTGCTTCCAATCTTAACCTGATGAACCGATCGCTTTGGAATAGGGTAAATCTGGACTCATCAAACCACATGACCTTTTTTCCATTGCTCCACAGTCCAATCTTTATGCTCCCTATTAAACTGAAGTCCTTTGTATCTGATTAGCCTCACACTGATTAGGCCACACAGCTGTTTAATCCAAATCCTATAAGTTCTGGTCACATTGTGCATGTGGAAATGCTCTTACTGTCACTATTAAACATAGCCATGAGTTTGTTGATTTTTTTTTTTTAACGATGTGACTTCACCAAGCATTTTAAAGATCTCTAATCACTATCACTCAAGTTTTTGAACTTTCACTTTTCCGACCACATTTCTTCCTCAAAGTCGACCACTCACCACTCTCCTTCCAGGTTTTAATAATGTGTTGGACAATTCTTAACCCAATTCCAGGGATACTGAATATACCTAAGCTTGACAGTATTGTAATTGCAGTCAATATGTCCAAAGACGGGAATATACCTTGTATAATTGGGAGTGGTTCTGTTGGATTTCTTGGCCATACCTAGGAAAAGATCAAATACAGAAACAAGAATATTAATAACTATAAATGAGACTTTTGTACAACTGAAAACCAAAAGAACAAACTTGTCAAACTCCAAGCGGCTTGTCTTTGAATACTTTTCATGGCTGTTTGTACAAAGTCTGTAGTCCGAGTGACAGACACTGGTGGTTATTTGACAGTTGACACATAAATTCTTAGATTAATAAAGTCCATTGTTAATTTAACTACAGCTATTGTTTGAATTACTGTATCTTCTTTGCTCTGGCAGATTTGAGTCAGGCTAGCACACAGAGAAAAGCACAGGTCTCCAAGATATTTTATTTCTAATTAATGTGTATATGCTATACAATGATTCAACTTGGTGGAGGTATCTGAAAAGCCAGACACTTATATTAAAGGTACAGCCAGCAACCTTGGCTCAAAATACACAGTCTTGCTTGTCAGTTTTCCATTTAGAGCCATGTCTTCAAACCAGACGCGCTAGACTAGAACACCTGAAATCTAGCAGCGAGTATGGAAAATGTCTGATAGCCATGCAAATACATTAAAATTTTCATTTACGTTTAAGTTTACAGAATTTAGCAGACACTCTTATCCAGAGCGACTTACAGAGCTGCTTTGCGCTCCTCTATCAAAAACACATCCTCAGGATAGTTCACTACAACAGTAACTAATAATACCATCAAGCTGAAAAACTGTTGGGGGTTAGTACAGCATTAAAATAAATAAATAAATAAATAAATTATGGATAAACTAATTGCTAAGTCAAGTGTTTGGTGAAGAGGTAGACCTTCAGTCTTCATTTGAAGACAGTCAGTGACTCAGCAGTGCTAACTGCTAGATGTTGGTCATCCATGTCACTTCCCCCCCTTCTGTTTACAAATCCTAGAAGAGCCAAAGCTCAGAATTGTTCCTCTGAGTTGATATTTTATTGTCTCTGCTAAATATTACAAAAAGGGTTTCAACTTCAAATTTGCTAATCTCACTTTTAAATGTATAGGATTTACACAGCAACATGAAACAACAGAAAGACTTCTTGTATTTTAGATTTATAAAGTAGCCTACCTGTGACATAACTCTCTAATGATTTGGGCACAAGAGACTTGGCCACACTGAGGTTCTCTGTGGTGCATGAGCCATTCTCCAGCCCCAGAGACATACCCATACGCTTTAGGATCTCAATGTCATCATGGATCTCAAACATGTTGTCAAAGTTAAAGAGGTATTCACATCTGCAAAACAGGAATGTAGGGATCTCTGTGAGACTACAGGCAGAAAAAGGACTTTGGCTAGAATTATCAAACATAACTGTCATAAGAGCTTGGAAGCGTAGAATTATAAAAGAAAAAGATGCTGAAATGGATTTTATTTCTTTGTGAATCTTGGTGAATATTTTACGTTTGAAAGCATCAAAAGAGATCTGGTTCATAATCTGGCCACAGATGACATGAAGAGAGAGAGAGAGAGAGAGAGAGAGATGTACTTGTCACTGGAGATGGAGCAGTCGATGACTGTGCGCACGTCTGTATTGAGAATGATAAATGGCAGCTGAATGACAGAGCCGGGTGGAGGTCGGGATTTTGAAGCCGCTTCGTTGGCCTGATTCCTCTTCACCAGGTTCTTAAAGGCTATCTGCTGCTCGAGGGAAGAGACAGAGTGGTCAGTACATTACACACCATGTCAAACACAAACAGCCTTCAGTGATGTTTACTGTGCCAAGGGTACTACAGGCAATGTTGAAATGAAAATTCATAGAAACCCACACAGATACACGACCACCATCAACCAGGACCTCCACTGTTTTCTCCTGCAGAAAGGCATGTACTGATTCTAACATAGTAAAAACTACAGATTGGTCACTTTTCTACAGAACTAAATATAACCTCAAGCTAAACAGAATGTAATGATTTATTTCTAACACATGTAGTGTGTGGGAAAAGGTTGTGCGTTTTTTGTACAACACTTGTGCCTCTCCACTGCTGAAACAATTAATACACTGAGAGTCCTGTTATGCACATAATGGATTAGCACAATGACATGACCTTTCCCAATTTCCTACATTCTGTCTCTGTTAGTTCCGTCCTTCCACTGGGATAAAGCCTGGCTATGGGTGCTAATGATATGTTAATAGAAATGTCTTTCACTCCATCCACTGGATCCTATTATATTCTAAGTCTTAACAAGCGGTTTTAAACCAATAATATAATCACAATACAATATCATATTATTTTATTGGTTTAAGACCACTAGTTAAGACTATTCCAGTGTTATTATATGTAATGAGGAAAAGAGAAACTGTGCCATTATTGTCAGCCACAGCTAGCAAAACCCACAGCTGGAACTTTTACATGTAGAACTTTTACATGTCACACCCTCAGGCACCAATACCAATAAAATAATCACAATACAATATCAGATTATTTTAATGGTATTGTTTTAATAGCCAAGAACTATTAAAAATGTCCTACAAACCTTTATTACCTTAATTAAGAAATAGCAGCATCTATGAATATGCAATCTGAAAAAGCCCTCTGCTAGTAAACAAGCTCATATTTATCACAAGTAGACAGGTGTCAGATTTCATTATCCGAGTCTTGATTTGCATCACCCTATTCTCAGTGTCAAAATATACCATAACAAACTTGATTCTGTTCAACACAAGCATCCGCTAATATGTCTATGACCATCATCATCATCATTTTAATGACTTTTTAGTCTACTTTGTGACATCACAAACTGAGTTCATATATAATAAGCGGAATCAGCTACTTACAAAAGTATTGAGAAAGTCTCAGGTTTAAATGAAAGCACATGAATACAAATACAAAGCACTGTGTTAACAAATTCGAGTAAACACAGAATCGGCATTCCAACCTGAATTAACCATTTAAATTCATTTCTTAAAGCCAGGGCTACATGCTTCCTGACCAAACCCACTGCAGAAACACACATGCAATACAATACACAGTCCATGTTAGTACAAACCTGTAATATAAGCTCCTCTAGCTGGCTTCTTTTCTGCTGGATTCTTTCCAGCCGCTTCTGCTTCTCCATCTGAAACACACACAAAGACACATTCATAGAAAAAAGAAAATGAACATTTGAATTCAAGTATTTTACTCTGCTTACTTGCTTGCTTTCCAATGTTTGACACATGTACACGCACGTATATCTCATTGAAAATACAAGTCTATTCAGGTGGGTGAAAGCCAGTGTGTGCTTTGTAGATAGCTGGGCTTTACAGGAGCCTGTGTTCATACATAATCAAAAGCAGGGAGTGTGCCTCAAGCCCTCTTCTCCTTTCTGCTTTATTTTGCCGTACAGCCTGCCACAAAGCCTCACTGTCTCTCACTGCCATCATATCAGACGTGACACTGTCCGATGCTTTCAGATGGCTCTTTAAAACACCCACATACAAACACACAACCGGGAACTCAAACTATACTTGGGTAAACTGCATTACCAAAACTGCCTCAGTAGAAGCTTTTTGATTTATGGTTTTATTGGAGTACTATAGTATACATACATATTTATTTTACATAAACACAGTAATTACTGTCTATTGTAATTCCCAAATCAGATTGATTAGAATGAATTTTCTACAATAGCAGCTCTGGCAATAGCACAAGGCAAATCACAGGTTTATATTAATACAATCATTCTAATATATTATATCCAGTCTGTACAGGATTGGCCGAGATTGATTTTGCTGCAGCTTTTTTAAAAATTTGTGATGCAACTTGTTTTTTTTTTGTGGAAAATTACTTGATTGTCTTTCACAGTGATGTTTGCTGGTAAATGAGACCTTTTAGCTGTACTCACGTTGGACACACATGATTCGTAGATGGCTTTGACTGAATGTGCATTGTGATGACATCACATGACACATCTTGGCCTAAATATGCACAAAATCTGCGGCAATTTAGAAAACTTGCACACTCCTCCGAATATTGCAGAGTTTGCTTGAATTTGCGTTCATTTCTGTGATCGCAAAATCGTGAAATCCTGGAGGGACTGATTATCGTTTCTCATCCACAGGAACCAGTATGGCAGATGCTCCATTTAATCAAAGTCTAATCATAACCAAATAAAAATGTGTTGTTATTTAACAAAGAAAAAAAAAGGTCTAATCTTTGATATGGTGAAGTTTTCTATAAGATTATGTTTATATAACTTTTATGTAAGGAGTCTCCAGTGTCAGCATTTTGTAACAGTCACAATGTTTTCTCTCTCGCCTCCCCCACAACAGCACCAACATTGTGAACACACTCAGAACATGAAGTTCTCCAACCTGCTATTTCAGTGTTATTATATGTAATGAGGAAAAGAGAGAAACTGTGCCATTATTGTCAGCCACAGCTAGCAAAACCCACAACTGGAACATGAAACAGTATGGTGTAGTACTTTTACATGTCACACCCTCAGGCGGTAGTACGGTGGTTTCAATCTTGAGCTTTAACTGATGTTTCTAGTGACAAACATCTCTGCCTCAAACCCACCTCCAGGTTGCGACATTCCTGTGCCGAGTTAGTGGGAAGACCAATCCAGCGAATCTCCTTCTTCTCTTTTGAGATTATGTTCATGGCCATCAACACATTCAGTGCATCATATACACGCCTGCGGATGTTTTTCTGATCGTACGCCTGCTGCTTGTAGAAAACACAAACACACACACACACATCATTTTCTGAAAATGCTGCCTCTTTTTACTTGTTCTCTGTAAAAGCTGCAGCCCCTCATACCCCCTCTGAGATGTGAGCTGCTTCCGGCACCTGCAGTTAAATCCTTTTTAATTACACTTTTACCATTCCAGTAAAGGGATTAAATTCCAGCCAATTCAACATCAGGTGTCCTGTCAGAACTAATAGCGGAAAGTATTTCCGCTATTAAATCATGGTGACTGGGGTGAATTATTATGACTGGGAATACACTCATGCAGTGGTTCTCAAAATGGGGTCTATAAAGTGTAGTCAAGGGGCTCTGGTTATTTATTTATTTTACAGTGATGGAAATTAGTTCCTATAGTTATTAGCCTGTTTGACGGTGGCTCAGGTAGAACGGGTTGTCCACTAATCGCAGGGTTGGTGGTTCGATCCCCAGCCTACATGACTCCACATGTCGAAGTGTCCTTGAGCAAGACACTGAACCCCAAGTTGCTCCCAATGGCAGGCTGGTGCCTTGCATGGTAGCTCTGCTGTCATTGGTGTGCGAGTGTGTGTGTGAATGGGTGAATGAGAAACAATGTAAAGCGCTCTGTAGAACCGCTAAGGTTAAAACGCGCTATATATATGTAGACCATTTACCATTTATACTACCATTAGAACTACTGTGTTCTGAAATAAATAACTCTGCTTTGGATTATGGTAATAAATCTGTATTAAATTTATTTAACAGTTTTATATATATATATATAATATATATATATATATATATATATATATATATATATATATATATATATATATATATATATATATATATATATATATATATATATATTAAAAAAACTGTAGAGCCAGTGTATATATATGATTTTGAAATAAACAGAACATTATGCAATTCATCTCTGCTCACTTATTCATCTCACACACACACCTCCAACCTCCAGATGTCTTGCGAGAAAGGATGCCTACATGCGAGTCTCACATTTATCCCTGCCAAATACTAATCAGGAATATTTAATGTGAGCAAAGCTTAACTGATCTGAGACGCCAATAGGAGTAACACTAAGGAGCCTTTCCATACCTCCTTATGAACGTGACCTGTGACAGATCATCAGCTGCAGCTCTACACTGGCTCTAACTGTTTCAACATCATGTATAGTTTAAATAATGTGGACCTTTTGAATTTTCATGGGCCGGGGTGGAGAGGTCACAAGGAGTAATGAAGAATGGTCTGTTGAATAGGAGTTTACACTTTTGGGTCGGGGGTGAAGTGACAAAAAAGCAAGCTATCTGTGTATAGAATAGATTTTGTTTGCAGTATTTTATGAAACAAGGTGCTCAGGAGGAAGCATTTCAATCTAGATCAAATGTAACAGAATTTTTTAAGCAGTATTCACTAAAAGGTGAATAGCTCAACAGAAGTCAGTCTTTTTCCTCAGTAATTAAAACAAACAATTTAGTGATCTTTTTACATAATAACTCTGTTTGTTATGATTGCGCGTGGGCTAATTTTCATTCAAAGCATACAGAGAATTAATTGCATCTATGTGGCCCTGCATTTTTAATTGACCTTGAATGCTTTTGAGGCGTTTTGATGCCTGTAACAAGCAGTGAAAAAATCATCACATCTGTGATGGAAATAAATAAGTATGTTACTGGTGGAAAGTTATATAACATGTTTTAAGACAGATTATGATACAGGCTTTATCTTTATATCAGTTTAAAGCCCCCTCTCTACATATGTAGTACTCACACAATCTGTAGCTGCTAGGTTGCTGGCGTGGGTGAACTCTGCCACCAGTTCATCAGCCACCTCATTATAGGACGTAGTGCCTTTCATCTGCACCTTCTCACACACCTTCATGGAGAAGTGCCTGAGCCCCTTTCCTTTCTTATCAACTTTCTTCATCCTCTTACTGCAGACAGACACAGAACACGCACAAGAAAAAAAAACATTAAACAAGCAGTTTTTCATTTTTAGCTGCCTTTTACGGAAAAGGGGTTTAATCAGATGCCCAAAATGAAGAAATTAACCAGAGCCATTGTATGGCAACACTGTACATCACAATTTTTCTAAGGTGTCTTTGAGATTACGGGATTATTGCAGCTCTTGAAACACTGAATTTGGTAAAGAATTTCATTTCAAAACTGACCATCATGGAATGATAACGGAGCTGATCACTACAGCCCTGGCTACTTTCTGAACATCCATACACAATGCCTACTGAATACAAGCACCTATGTATTCCCCTTAAAGACACTCCATATGATGCATTCTGTCAGCTGCGTTTTTTTTTTGTTACACCTCAAACCACTGCTCCTGACTGCAGCATTCTGCTACACATGCTATCGCAAATCCTGTAGCCAATGCCAGGAAATGGCAGAGAGGCACAGTGAGTGGGAGGAAGCTGAAAGAAATTGTGCTCACATGTGGATACTCATGGATTACATAATCACTTCAAGAGGACCTGGCAGCAATGTGCAAAAAAAAAAAAAAAAAAAAAAAAAAAAAAGGCCATTCCCCAAGTGTTACAGAGGGGAATATGAAACACTATTCTACTTCTGAGCAGGGTCTTCCCATACACTCCCATTGCATGACTGCTTTATTAAGACTTGGATCATGCCACAGGAGACAGTTGGAGCTTTATTAGATGTCCTTATTGGAACAATTTTGCTCCAGATGCCCAATTCAACCCCAATGCTCAATGTCATTAGGAGATAACTAGATAGGCTCACTGGATATTCAACCAGAGCTGGACAAATCAGTAGCACACACACACACACACACACACACACACACACACACACACACACACACACACACACACACACAGAACAATCAGTTGTATTCAACATTGTTAGGTAAATCTCTTTAAATTGGTCATATATTCTTAGGTGCACAACACATCTCATTATTGCAACTGTGGCTTGAAGGAAAAAAAAATACTTTGGATGAAAGTCTGTGCAAATTGTTGATATGGTGTCAGTATTTAAATACTGGATGAACATTATGATGTTATGAGCAGCCAATAAGTGTCCAGCATAGGTGGGAACTCCTTTAATACTGTCAGGGAGACTCCTCAAGAAATTGGTTGAGAAAATGCCAAGAATACATTTCTGGAAATTCTAGACAAAAAAGGGTGTCTACTTTGAAGATGATAAAATACTAAATTATTATTATTATTATTATTATTATTATTATTATTATTATTATTATTTATCACAACATAATTCCCATAGTTCCATTTGTGTTATTCCAGAGTTTTGATGACTTTATTATTCTTCTAAAACATTTTTTCTAAAGTTTTGACCAGTATTGTACTTCATACAACTCCACTACTTTCTCCACCACATATCTCATATCTGTGGCAGTTTCTGCAGATTGTATCAGAAAGACCTCATTACAGCTGAGGGACTTTGATGTGTGCATGTGTCTGTTGCTTCCTGTTTTCACCTAGTTCTACCAACACAGAAGGGTGTAGATGGGTGGATGTGTTTGAGGCATTAGGGTCAGGATTTGGTACACTGGTAGCACGATGGCTTAGTGGTTAGCATGTTTGCCGCACACTCTGATTCCTGCCATGTTTCGGAGGTTTCCTCCGGGTACTCCCCCAATCAGTTTTATCCCCCAGTCCAAAGACACGCACTGTAGGCTGACCGACATCTCTAAACTGTCCATAGTGTGTGTGTGTGTGTGTGTGTGTGTGTGTGTGTGTGTGTGTGTGTGTGTGTGTGTGTGGGAGACTGTGCCCTGTGATGGGTTGGCACCTACTATAGGGTATCTCCCACCTTGTGCTAGGCTCCAGGCTTCCAGTTACCCTGTGTAGGATAAGCGGTACAGAAAATGAATAGATGGATTTGGTACTCTAATATTTCCAAACACCACCTGTTGGCCATCAGCGCCGTAAGAAGTCAAAGTATACATAAGACCTTAAAGTTCTATGAGAATTGTCCAGTTTTTCCATTGACTGTAGCCACAAGCTAATACACTAGTACACTAACTGCTTGCTAACAGCATACTTAGGAGTAGTAAAACAATATAAGCGGTACTTTAATATCCAACATCTTTTTAATCATGCAGTCTGTTGACTGTATTGATAGATCCACAGATATCAAATGAAGAAGAGAAATAAAATTGGATTCAACACTAATTCATATTACAGGAATTAGCCCAGTTTTCCTTATTTAATAGTATAAACATGCGCTTGTAACTAACAAAGTCATTTATGCATTTTAAAACAGGGGATGTGTCCATTTGTGAGTCTGCTTGTGTGAATAAAAGTGAGAGTGAATCCACTCATATTCATCTACTTTCTCTACATTCTCTCTACGTGTCTCTCATTTAGAGGAAGTGCGTAAATAAAATGCAGCGTTTGAGTGATCGCTGCAGTGAGGGATGAATTATATAACTGCTGTCGAGCATGCTCGGTGTAGCAGTGGGGGGTTGGGGTGTTTCACACAAGCAGCTCAGAATCCCAATTATCAGCACAGATTGGTTCCAGACCCAGAGTTCACAATATTGGCTGTAATGAGAAGATGGAAACAGACAGCATGTAGCAGTGTAAGGGGAGGGTGTTTAAAGTGTGACGAGAGAGACACGGCTTCTGCTCGCACACACGTGTGAAAGTGCATGAGAATGTATGCTACTTGGAAAAACGCACATATTTCTCCGTAGCAACAGTAGCGAGGCTCACTCTCCTCCTGTGACGAACTGAAGAAGTGCCGTCTCAGAGACGGGGGAGGGGACGAGAGATGGAAAGGAGGGAGAGGCAACTGACCTTTTACAAGAAGACGTGCTTCTACGCATCTGCCTGTATACAGCTAATGGGTGGAGACATGGGAAAGAGAGGTGAAGCAGGGCGTGTGTTTGAATGTGACATATTTGAAATCTCTCATATCCGACACTGCAGTGCATAGCTGTGTGTGTGTGTGCGCGTAAGGCAGTGCAACTGACTGCAACTTCAGCAACACTATCTCTAAAACCACACAAATAGTGTGTGTGTGTGCATGTGCGATTGTGAACACACACAGACTCTGCTCACTTTTACCATGCACTGAATAATTTACTGAGTGTTCAGACTTGCCAGCATTAGAGCTGCAGGATGAACTTCACAGTCCCAGTACTATTCAAATTTTCCTACTATTTACATATTCAAAAGCAAAAATGCAGAGTCTCTTCGAAACACACGTTTGCTAAATATTTTGGACAAAGGAAAATGAATGTATGCTTGTGTGGCAGAGCATAAACGTCATTTTATTGGGTCTACTGTATAGTGCGTGTTATAACTAATGCAGCAAGCAAATAGAGTGAATAGGAAGCCATTTGGGATATTGCTGTGCTTTTCCGATATATTAATTATTCAGAGATATATTAACATTGTTAATATATACATTTTCTATATTAATTATATATAGAGAGAAAGCACACCAAGAGGCATTAAAAAACCTGTTTAAATGCGAATGAAGAGCTACTACTCACAAAGCACATCATGCTCCCACCACCAGCATCAACCTCTCCTGTCTCCTTTAGAAATCAATACACAACTCTGCAGCACCTCAGCAGTGTGCATGCTAATCAGGAAATGCAGCTACATCCAACTACACAGCTGGGAACCTTCCTTTAGATAAAAACTTACAATAATACAGAAGTGTTGCATCTTCAGAGCTGATTTGTGGTGATACATGTAACAGTCTGTCATCTCAATCAGTGTATGGAGAGAAAATTGCTATACAACATGGTAGGATGTACGGTGAGTCATCTCAAGTGTTGTGCTATGGTTTGTTGTGTGTAGACAGATAAGCTACAGTAAGAGCACAGAAAACACACACACACACACACACACACACACACACACACACACACACGCCCTGGATTTGCAGCTGCACTCCTCAGCCATCCTGCTCAGCATCTACTAGGCAATCATTACATACACACTTAATAAAGCATCTGCTTTGTTCCATTTTGTACAATGAAAGCAGAGCTTACATACCTTGATGAGGAGTCAGTGGAGCACAGTCCATCCCTGCAATACACACACATACACAACTATTCAAGACTGCAACAACCCATTCAGCTACTTAGAATTATCATTTATAGATTACATGAATTTTATATAATGAATCAGTTTGCTGCACAAGTGGCTGACTACTGTAAATAATGTGCCACATATCAAAGAGTAATAATATTAATAACAACAAAGTGTTTACACGGAACCTTTGACCATTTTACACCCATTTTGAATAAAAAATGCAATATTAAACAAAGCATGTTAATGAACAAAATAATTAATAACAATTCTATACAAATCAGCAAAACATTTTTTATAAGACAAGAATTTATGAATAGATCAGGCTTTGATAATGTCAACTACATAAAACTACATTCTGTAATTGTCTTTTCCTGCTATAGTCCAATATACTGTGCCTGAAGCATGTAGTGGATGTCAAATTCATGGAGGTTTAGCATACATAGTATTTTGATTATGCTTCATAAATGATAAGCAATATCATCATTATATCACTATTATTTAATATTAATATATTAAAATATTGAAGATGTGCCATTTATTGGAATCAAATGTTCAGTTCAAACATAAAAAGTGAAACTGATTAATAGTGACTAAAGACTGAAATAAAGTAAATGTACAGCCATATAGCATTCTTAACAAAGATATGTACATGTACATGTAGAAATGTACATGCTAGGCATTAATATCAAAAATTGTTTTAAAAGGCCCCATAACATTTTCTGCACAGCACTCAGTGAGCCCGCTGTGTCAAGAATAGTATACACAGCATGTTTCCTTTAACTGTTTAATACGAGTCCTCATAAAAAAAAGAAGGGGGGGGGGGGGGGGGGGGGGAACAGGCCATTTTTGGAATACGAGAGATGGCACGCCTCCTCTCTTCATAACTGGGATTTCTCTATGGCCATGCTTTTAGACTGCTTTTAGACAATGCAAACCATATGGTAAAATGCAGAAGTTTAAATTCAGAGACCACGATGCTGATTGCAAAATGGCCTCCATGTTCTTATAGTGACCCACTTTTTCATTTCTAGGTTTAGACCTTAGTTTAATTTTACAGAAAGGATCTTAATTATATTCAATGAACTACCACTCACCTGTCAGAGTAATAGGAGTCTATAAAGTCATGTGTCCGTTTCTTGTTCCTATAAAAGAGAAATGGAGGTGCCATTTATGAAACTTCTCATTCACTGACATTATGAATCACTCTCTTGTATTTCAGGGTAGAATCTATAAACTATATAGTATACAGTATGAGATGACTATATAATACCATATCAGTTGTAATGTTCCAATCTAATGCTTTAATGTTCTACTAACGGTAGGTCTGATCTCATGAGCCTTCATCTCAGACACTTCCTTTAAGAATCCCACTTTCTACTATAGCTTTTCATACAACTTGGAATTTACAAGCATGTCGAGTTGATGTGTTTATGTGGGATAGGGAGCACACACACCCTGGTGTCCATTCGTTGCCTTCTGGAGGACATGGTTGTGTAACCATGGCAGCAGGTGTAGTGTGTGGCGTGAAGGGGCTGCCGATGAGGATACTTCCTGGGTGAGTCACCCTCTGAGGAGTGCTTAAGATCTGCAGAAAGTGATAGAGAAAGGGGTGGAGGGAAAGAGGATAAGAATATCCTCAGCCAAATATAGAAACCTGGTTCTTTCACTCTATATATATTTATAGTGTAAAAGGTCATATTAGACAAACACACAAATATGTTTTCAAAGATCAACACTGACAAATATTTCTGAATAAAAATAATAACTGAAATATGAAATGTGTTGTTTTCAAGAATGAACCAATGAAAGTGATCATTATGTTAAATATTACTATATTTAATCGTTTGGAGTCTCAAGGTATTTTTGAACATTTTACCATTTATTTGGTTTTGCAGTATTAATGGTAAATGGCGCACTTATATAGCGCTTTTATCCAAAGCGCTTTACACTGTGTCTCATTCACCCATTCACACACACACACACACTCGCACAACAATGGTAGCAGAGCTGCCATACAAGCCGCTAACTTGCCATTGGGGGCAACTTGGGGTTCTGTGTCTTGCCCAGGGACACTTTGGCATATGGAGTCACGTGGGCCGGGAATCGATCCGCAAACCCTATGATTAGCGGACAACACGTTCTACCACATGAGCCACAGCCGTCCTAAAAAATGACCACCATAAAAATGTTTTTTTTAACCCAAGGGTATCATTTTAGAATTTATTGTTTTTTAATGCAGAAATGAACACAATTATAAATAAATATGCATTAAGACAAACAAAGAATTTAATTGAAATCTAACCGAACCACAGGCTACCTACAGATTCCCACTTCTAACACACATGCTCTCATCCTCAGCTCTCTTTTCTCGAGTCTACATGCACGGTTTTATGATCAAACATCCAGGGACAGCAGCCTACCAAGGACGCATTAAATGAACAGTCAGTCACCTTCATGCTGCATGTGTTACTGCTGTCTTCTCTTTCTCGTTCCTCTCCGTTCCTGCCATCATCACATCTCACTGTCCCTTCATCTCTTCGACTAGTGTACAGTATGGAGGGCCATGCTATTGGCAAGCGTGCTCTGTGTTGCGTGGGCTTGTCAATGGGAAGTCACGCGTGTCATCACTACCTCAGTAACAAGTCCATTAATGGAGTGAAACACACAGAGTTCTGTTCTCTACTAACCAAGCTTAAATGAGGTTTCCCCTCTGCTCCTCTAACTCGTTTTTCAGAAATCTCCTTCCTGACCTCCATGATGTATTGTTTGATCCACGAGCTTATCCGGGCTCTTTCCCTTTTTACTCTTTAACCACGCTCCTCTTCCTCCTCCTCCTCCTCTCCATCGCTCTCCCTCATTGTGTTCCCACTGACCTCTGCTGCCATTTCCCTTGGTCCTC
This sequence comes from Ictalurus punctatus, assembly GCF_001660625.3. Lineage (NCBI taxonomy): Eukaryota > Metazoa > Chordata > Actinopteri > Siluriformes > Ictaluridae > Ictalurus > Ictalurus punctatus. The sequence goes on along the minus strand of NC_030432.2, from coordinate 14,117,029 downwards.
CTCTGCCACTATGCATGTATTTCATTGCCTCAACTCAACTCAACACTGCACACAGTTTGCCATACAAGATCACAATGCGTCAGTGCCACCTGCTGGCCACACAGTGTTCTGCAATCACTGGGATTAAAACCATAACTAAAAACAACTGATTCCACAAGTATTGGCAATCCTCAAACAAGGCATATAAATCACTGTCACATGTGCACTTAGGGATATTTAGATATTTAGTGGCTACAATCTTGTATTATTGCTGATGTGTGGGGGCAGGGGGGAAAGTTGGCAGCTGCAGTACTGAGGGGCGGCTGTGGTTCAGGTGGTAGAGCGGGTTGTCCACTAATCGTAGGGTTGGTGGTTCGATTCCCGGCCCACATGACTCCACATACCGAAGTGTCCTTGGGCAAGACACTGAACCCTAAACTGCTCCCGATGGCAAGTTAGTGCCTTGCATGGCATCTCTGCTACCATTGGTGTGAAATGCTTTCACATTGCTACCTTCACGAAATGCTTACCACACTACCATTGGTGTAAAATGCTTTGGATAAAAGCGCTATATAAGTGCGCCATTTTACTAAGAACAGGCCAGTCAGCTGAAAGCATCTGCATGAACAAAACAGTTTTCTAGCAGACAACTCACCATCGGTGCGCCGACATTAGAGTTCACTGCTCCTAAAGTGATCTTGGTGACAGAGCTATAGTTGGATGGTGCTACAAGAGAAATGTTACCTGCAAACAGAAAATAACAACAATATACAATCAATATACACCACAGAATATACACCACAGTATAGTGCTGGCTATGATGAATATAAAAGCTGTATTACATTTAATTACCCCACTGACATTTTGACAGTGATATTTTCGACACGCATTAAACCAAACAGGCTCCATTAGTCTGAAAGCCTGGTTCAGTGACTGACAGCTCGGGCAGCGCTCATAAAAGTTTTGAGGGAAGCTGCAGTTGAACTGTACAATCAACAGAAACCTCTTTTGCAGATTACAATTTTACAAAAGCATGTTCAAACACGCAAAAGGGCATATTTGACTGGAAGTGCTTGTGTGTGGGAGGCTGAGGCACAATAACACTGAAAAGGCTCAGTGTGGCTCAAATGGATACACGCGCAATCAGTGGCTGTGACGGGCCTAAAGTGCAAAAAGAGTTCATTTTCTCCAGGGCTCAGTGTCTGAATGGGAATGCAAATACCCTTCAAGACTGTTGCATATGAATGCAAGGCGATGCAAATAGACGTTGGAGCACGCATGAGAGAAAAATACTGTACACGTTGGGCATACATCATCAGATACCATACACACCCACAGGTTACACAAAGAACATCATGCGCAGTAATGAATGAAAACTACTAGGGTTCAGACAGGGCTGAGAAATACGACAATCTTATTGACATTATGAGAAACATAATAGACACAATTAAATTTAGTGTTTATCAAAATCTCTGATTGGAAGCAGTGAAAATTTTAAATATTTAAAAATGGAAAAATGTTTGTCCCTCCTTTTTTGGTGCTAAACAATTAATTTATATACAGTTATAATGTATGTAAATGATATAATTCATTTACGGAGATATGAATTCTAGCCATTTTCTGTACTCATCATCCTACACAGGGTCACATGGAGCCTGGAGCTTATCCCAGGGAATTTGGGGCACAAGGTAGGGGACACCCTGGACAGGGGACACCCTGGAATCACTTAATTCATAGAGACACATTAGTTCCCTCACTAGTTCCTATTTTTATCTCTCCTAGAGTTATAATACAAAGAAATGTAGCTTTGTTTGTTAGTGAGAGACCACAAAGCCCTCCATCCCATTTCAGTAAAAATGTAAAGTCACACCTTTGACTGTTACAAAGCGCTCACACTGGAGACTCCTTCCAAACAATGCTAAACAAACATCTCCTTGCAGAGATCATAATAATAGCAATGATTCCGCCACACACACAGACACACAGACACACACACACACAGACACACACACACACAGACACACACACACACAGACACACACACACACAGACACACACACACACACACACACACACACACACACACACACACACACACACACACACACACACACACACACACACACAGCAGCAGCAGCTGGGGTCTCAGCAGAGGAATGTATAAGAGCTTCGGCTCTATAGCGTAACAATGACCAGAGCTTCATTAGAATACAGCTGAGCTTCGGCCCAAGCAGGGACACACGTGCACACGCGTACACACATGCGCTCACTCTCACACAAAGCATAAAATTACACATCTATACATTTAAATAATATCTGCAGTAAAAAAAAAAATAAGCCATACTTTTATCACAGATTTCTCAAAATGACAAAACAAGCAGTGAGGAAGCAGAAAACAAAAACAACAACAACAACAACAACAACAACGGGTACCTGCAGCTCCCAGATATTTCGAGCTCAGGCCTACAAATAACTTCATACACAGCTTCCATAGTTTATAAGACTGAACACAGTGTATCCTCAAAAGTGTTTGTCTGGATGCAATGATCTGCCTACACAAGATTCTGCAAATCTCAGCAAGTTACCTTCTTGTTTTCGAAGAGGAATGAGCAGGACGTCCATGCCCGCCACCTTTCTCCCTTTCTCTCTCAGTCTGCTTGTCTTTCATAAGTCCACCACTCAAGGTTTGTTTTCAGTCCTACACACATACACACACGGGGCAGACCACTCCGCCCCTCCCCCAAACTTTTAGCTACAGACCTACGGCGTAGAGGTGGGCCATGGGATAGAAATCTACTCGCACGTCATACTGAACGTGAGCTTTTATTTACTAATGAGACATTATTCATTTTGAAACTAGACAATCCATACTCAGTGTACACTGAACACTGGGCTTCGTTGATATTTGCTCTGCAGCTCACAACATTTACGCTCACACTTCACTACAATACAATTATGTATAATATGAAGAGGTTTTTTTAGAACAACAGTGAGTGAGTTCATACAGCTACAGTGGTCAGCTTGGTGAAAATAACCGCTTAACAACCAAAGTCTTTAACAGGTCTTGTTAACAGGTTACGCATACTTAACTAGGTGTGGTGAGAGAGAGAAACCCCTCATGACTCATTACTCAGGACCAGCGCTTTAAAGAATTCAGTATTAAACAAGTTTGCAGTCCATTTAATCTTAAAACCACTTTTGGATACTTTGATTATTTTGGAAGAGAGACTGCAAAACAGAACACACTAGTCATCTTTTATTATGTTTATTCTGCTGTTTCATATACGACAGTTCAGTATTTGTGCCTTTTCCTATTTTCATGGGCTAAAGACAGGCTGTCGGATTTTTTTCTGACAAAGTGTTAGCTTAATGTCCAGATCGGATTAGAACAGCTCAACTTTATACTATACTAGTAGTAAGCTACAAAAGACAAAATGAAACAGTTTAATAATGTCAGGTTTACTTTTGTTAGCAGGTTAGCAAACTAGTGTTAGAGAGGTATTGGGTGTATTGATATTTGTGTCCATACATCGAGTGTATGGTGTGGGTATACAATGCCGTAGAGGAACATCCCTGTTCATTCAGAACCGTATTTTCTTGTTGGGATATTCAAGAACTGTTTCTTTAACTGCACATACCCACATGTACGCACAACATCAGTATGTAGTGTTCTGCACCAAGCTTCAAACACACAATTAGAGTTAATTGTTTGCAGTGTTAAGTAATAATAATAATAATAATAATAATAATAATAATAATAATAATAAACTGATGAGGTTTAATTTTGGCAGATTTACATACAAATGCCAAAATCCATACAACATCTTACTTAAAATGAATTTGCACTTTATGTAGTCTTGTGTACTATTATGTGTTGCACCTCGGTCCTGGAGAAACCGCAATCGTTCCAGTGTACATGCTATATAGGTGAATGACAAACACCCACTTGACTCGACCCACTTAAAGACTTAAAGACATCAAATTAATGCCCGACCTGTTTAGCTTAACTTTACTTTCTTTGCTGATTGAATCAAACACATTTACAGCTTATTCAATGTACACAAACATTCTGTTTAGGTCGCTTCAACAGGTTTTTCCTTAAATTCTGCCCATTTATTCAATATCACATTTATTTACACTGTATTACCGAGACATATCGAGGAACTCTTGATATCTGAGATGAGCACTGGTATGTAGGCTACCCTGTAAATGTCACCTACAATGGCTGGATGCTCCACTATCAAATATTACTCAATAATTAAATAACTGTCAGTGGATGTCAGGACTGTGCAAAATATTCGACTCAAATGTTCCTACACAATTCTGAAAAGGATTTGATAAAGTAAAAATAAGTTTTTAAAAAGAGTGAAAGCGTTTCAAGATATTTGACCTCCGATTCTTATTATTTCCCAATGTAATATGAAACAACAACAAGGTAACCTATAAAGACAACATGCTTGCTGGACAGATGCAACTCTGAGTCTGAGATGCAACTCTGGGTCACACTTGAGGTAGATCTGAGTAAAGTCATCTGACCTGTAATGTGGCAAAAGAGGGACATTCTTACCTTTTGGTAGGTTTTGGTTACTCAGAAAAGCCTTTAAATCACCACACAGAGTTGCAGTGCCAACCTTAAAGAAAAAGAAAGTGAAGGTGATCAGTACATAGATATCATCTCCACAGACACACTGTAAATAAAGAGGTGTATAATTGAAGCACACCCATAAACAACTGAAAGTTGCATGGAAGGAATATTCTAAAAAGCCGCGCATGTGAGGTGATGTGGAAAACCCCGTCAGAGGTCACTGTGGCTGAATTCTAACAAACAGCCACATGAGATGCAAAACTGTGTTTTTCTGCCTAGAACATATTTCAATAGCTCAATTTTAAGAAAGCATACATATAGGATAACAGGGAAATGTTTTTATTTTATATATTTTAACCTTGATTAGGCTGTCTACCTGCAAAAGAGTCAGTTTTACAAAACAAACAAACAAACAAACAAAAAAAAACAGTCTGATAAAGATATCTTAATCCTTACTAGCTACAAGTGATTTCCTCACACAGTGAATGTCACGCTATAATCAAGTTGTTGGATAGCTACATGCTGTAATGGAAATGACATAATATTATCAGTTCAGTTTGTAATCAAATATCGAGGGGTGAAAAAAAAGTATTTATTTAACCAAGCTCCAAAAATGGCTCGTTTGGATGTGCGACATCACACAGGCAAATAAATTTGCATATGACTGCCCCTACAGCAAGACAGCAACACCTAATTTTACATCATCGCACCGTTGGCCCCACCCACTGGTGCTCAGTCACTGAAAACAGTTCTGCATGTGTTATGGTAGGGGTGTTAATTAATTCATTAACCTTTACTTAAAGGTAAAGGACCCAAAAACCTGATCGTTTCAGTTGAAAAAAAAAAGGTCATAAATTACTACATTTTATATGTTTTTTGTGCAAAAAAAAACTTACTAATATTATAATTACACCTCAGGGAAGATAAATTAAAAAACAAAACAAAAAAACAACAACACATGACCTTTTACTTGTGATTTTACTCTACTTGGGGGTTAGAGAAATGCAAGAGAAATATGTTTCAGTTCAAGAAAACCCTCTAGTACTATCTATAGTAGAAAATGTTAAAATTTTACTATAAGTATATTAAAATCATGAATATTTATCAATGAAATCCAGTCAAAAATGTTGGTGTACAATCTTTTTCATAATGAAAACGAAACAATTCTCCCTTCTACATCAAATATATGATGAAATGTAAAGTCATTTTATTCAACAAATAAAAATGAGGCAAAAAATACCCCCACCCACCATAATGGCACGCTTGCTTTGGAAAGACAGCTATACAGAGGAAGTCAGATGCATGCCGTGGTATTTTCTTCACTGCTCTGGCATGAAGCGAGGCAAGAGGATGACACTGCGGTCATGCACAGTGCTAGATAGACTGTGGACTGATGTTTGCTGATCTGTATATGTATGATAATACTTTATAGCTGGAGAGCGATGACGTCATACCACTTACTTGTTTGGTAACATTAGCGACACTTTTCTTTCGACAACAACATTAGTTTGTGGTAAAATCTTTGACCTTCTAGGAGAAAAGGAATTAGCAAACTATAACAGAACTGAAATGAATAAACTGTTAAACTTAATAAACTTTTATTAAGTGCAGCTAGCGTAATAATTATGCTCATTAGAATAATGTTAGTAATTGTTCCCATGCCCCTATGAAGGAACAGCTGCATGTTAGAAATACAGTCATAGCTGTATAAATGGATTTTAATTACTAAAACAGTTCAATTTATTAAATGTATTAAAACTGCTGCAGTTCAACACTAAACCTGATAATTACCAAATGACTTACATGTGAGAACTTCTATTGTGAAAAGACAAACAAGCTGTTAAATCTAACACTGACCTAACTCCACAGTGGAACAGCGTGTAACGTTACAGGGTCCCCAATCCTGAGCTCAGGTTACTATCTGTGCCGAGTTTCTGTGTGGGTTCTCCGGTTTCCTCCCACCTCCAAAAAACATGCTGGAAGAGGGACTGGCTATACCAAACTGCCCAAAGGTGTGAATGAACGTGTGAATGAGTATGTGAATGGACTGGTGTCCCATGCTGGGTGTATTCCCAGCTTGTTCCTGGGATATCAACCGCATGACCCTGACCACAATAAAGCATTTATGGAAGATGAATGAATGAATGAACGAACAAATGAATGAATGACAAAACCCAATTTACACACAGCACGATGATTTGAACACATCACATATAAAGAGAGTGCATCATTACTCACTGCGTTGGCCATCATATAGGAGATAGCAATGAGCTCCTTCAACTAGTCACCAGTTTTCCAGCTCTCCAAAATGTCCAGCCTCCTGTAGACACAAAAACAAAAACACAAATCAGGAGAAGGTGGGTGTGAGCATCAAGTGGTATAGATATGCAACACACTTACTGATCATAACTCTAGCAATAATACTGAGGAACGAGAAAAGAGTGTCAGAAGAGAAAGCGTGTCTATAATGCACACGTGTATAAACAGGTCTGTATGCATGAGTGTATGTGTGTGTGTGACAGAGAGAGAGATTACATAGGCCGTGTGTCGGTACAGTGTTGATGTATACTACTTATAGCACAAAACACAGATGTGTCAAATCAAGCAAGGAAAAGAACGCAGCCAGATGTGTGTTCAAGCCTAACGGTCTCCCTTCTTCAACATTTAACATTTTTATAGCAAGAATCTGCAAATGAATTTCATTTGCATGCACCGGTCACAGTAAGATATTTAAGAATGTTAATAAGCATGTCATATTACTGTAGCATATAAGGGTGCACTCTGTGTCCTTCTCTCATATCGCTGTGTGTATGACACTAATTATAAGTCATCAACTCCAATATCTTACATGGTATGGGTTTGTGCACGTAAATATAACCATGATGTGCTGGTGCTAAGATCATACATTTGTCTGAAAAGAGGGACATCTTTTCCTAAAGATCAGTGCAGAATTCCAAAAAGCTGATTTCCTTGAATATCTAATCAAATATTGAGCGTACATGATGATAAGAGATGTATGTAATGATATATGATGTGCGGTGGCCTGGGAAAACCCTTCATACAGTGAAATTTTGACATTGTCTCCTATATATAGTTCTAAAAAAAATGCAGACTGAAATGAAAACTGATATATGTTTCTATTAAAGTTACTCATTCTGACATTTCCAAGTGACACAAGAGAAAAGTGTTTGCCATATCGTTGGGCTATAGTGACTTCGAATCCCAGTGATGCCACACTCATCCGTGGCAGGGAGTCCAAGAGATGGAAGGGAGGGATGGCATACTCTCTTTTTCTTGTCAATCAGAGTGACAAATAATCAATCATGGGCTTCTGCGAGCTCATATATTTAGAAGAGGGTTGATAGAGCTTTCTTTTAGGTGAGTTGCATTGCACTGTGACGTAGCATGAGCAGCAGTTCGAAAAAAATGTGGTAGTTGGAGGAAACAGGATCTGGCTAGTGCATGGGAATCGGTAGATGACCAAGTATGAATAATGGTCACCTGAAAAGAAGAAGAAGAAAAAAAGAAGTTTATTCCAACTGTCATGAAGGAGCACCATTTTGACAGCTGGTATATAATAAAGCTGAAAGATATACTATTTACATATCTATACTGCAGTATGAACACATACGGTATTGATATAGATAGTAGTTTTATGAGCAGCCTTTTTAAATCATATACAGCACCATAGGTCATGTACCCCCAGCATGTACAGTGAAAGCTAGTCAATCACAAACATCGCCTTGATTGAGTGAGGATGAAGTGCGTGCAAATGCTTTGAGGAAAGTGAGTGGGGAAAATTAGCTATATTTAGTACAGGTTTAGTTCAGAAAACATAAGGGTCCTCTGTTTTTTGGAGGTATTTTGGGTTTTAGGAGGATGTAGAAGAGAGCGAGGTAACGCAGAAAGGCCGCGCATCAAACCTTTTCCATCACCCTAAGCAACACCACAAAGCATTGTATGAAGAGATCCCTTTGACAGGGCCAGACCACACATCCTTTCCAAAACCTAAGCAAGTGTGAATTCTGAATGCATTCAGTAGCATAATGCTGTACATGTCTACTTCTAAAAGGCAGAAAGAAATCAAAGATGCCAAAACCTTCCCCTTCAATAAGACATGTGTTAATCCAGAGTTCAACAAGTGGAATATTTTGCCACCACCCCAGAAAACAGAAAATGCATTTAACTCTTTCAATATTGTTTATTTTAATTTAGCCTATTTATTTAACCTAATACAAACATTGTTTATTTTTTTGTGTTCCATCACTGGGCTTAATAAAAATATTTTTCAAGGTATTTGCATTTTCCAAATGCTTTTGTTATAAAATAATTATACCACGTTCAACTGTCACTTCAAACATCAAGTGTGAACCCACAGTCATACTGTTATCGAACTATTTGGTAAAAGGACCAAGGTATGACATTTCTGTCCATATCGCTCAGCCCTAGTATATGATTACAAACTGAACCGATTACCTTATGTAGCTATCTAAAAACTTGGCTAAATCATGAGGAAATCACATTTAGCTAGCAAGGTTTTAAATATCTTTAGGCAGACTGTTTCATGCCTATGTTTCTTAAAGTGGTTCTTTACAGAACCCGATCTCTACAGGAAGATAGCAAGGCAAGATTAAAAACCCATTCAGGTGAAAAACAAATAACGGCACAAAAACAATTCTCCAAAATTTGAAGAATTGAGGCATAGCCACGTCCGATGGGTTTTCCCAAATCTCCTCACATACATAGTAATACAGGTAATGATCACAGAATGAAGATAATTAATGTAGGGAGAAATGAATGAGTTGTGAACAGTATTAAACAGAAATAAACCTTCAGAGGTGGACAATATGGCTACAATATCATGTTTACATTTATGGCGTTTGGTTGACGCCCTTATCCAGAGCGACTTACATTTATCTCATTTATACACCTGAGCAGTCGAGGGTTAAGGGCCTTGCTCAAGCACCCAGCAGTGACAGCTTGGGGGTGCTGGGACTTGAACTCACAACCTTCTGACCAGTAGTACAATGCCTTAACCACTGATCTACCACTCAGCCCTTTGTTTAACAAGTTATACTCCACTACTACAGCTAGTGTGTTTGCAAGCAAATTTATGTCCTAGACATTTATCTTCTAATGTAAACTATTTAAGTTTATGGCTTATCATGAATGTCACTCGTCAAACGTGACACTATTTCTAAACAGATTAAAAAAAAAAAGCCATGCAAAGCTTGTAAAACCTCACACACTTCCAGCAGAAAAAACAAACAGTTAAATAGATCATTCAAATTCAGCCATCTGCAGAACAGACGTTCCCTAAAAGTTGTAAACATCTTGCTCCATTTAGATTATTCTGTTTGTGTGGCGTTCGTGCACCTGCTGACTGTTTGCGGCTGCACACCTGCTGTAGCCTCCGGTTCACTCGCATTCAGCTAAAGCGCTGCCTTTTCTGATAACACAGAGTTTTCCATCCATAAAACAAATATAAATGTTATATTAAAAACTTACTTACACTAACTGAATAAAACTGACTTGACTATAGGGGTGAGCAATGTGGTAATATAAGAATGATATTAGAAAGGTCTTTTCACAATACGGGATATTTAGATTTGATTAAGTGGCACCTGTCCAAAGAGACGTCAGCAGTGGGGGGGTGGGGGGGGCAACAACATCCACAATAATTTCATAGATATTTGTGTTTAAAATAGAAGGCAAAAATATTTTAAAAGAAAAAAAAACAAAACCCAAACATCCAATCAGCTAGCTGCTACAATTAGGGAGCAATAATCTAAAAAAAATTCTAATGATGCAATCTAATGAGATCATCACATTGCCCAGGAAATCATTTTCTAAAATGGTTAGAATCCATATTACAGTTCAATCTAAGTGTTGTTGAATGGGTTCTGACAGCAGTTTTAGCTACAAGGTAATTCACAGGTTTATATTAAATGTACAGGTTGCAACATGTTATCGTTTCTATAGCAACTACTCACACACAGATTTGTATGGTTGACACCCCACATACACTGTTAGTGATGTTTTCTGTAAGGAGATGGTTACTGATCGGTTTTGGAAGGAGTCTCCAGCGTCAGCGCTAACAGTCGGAGGTAAAGTTGCTGTGTTAAGTTTAAAGAAATAAGAACGTCTTTAGACCTGAGGGCTTTGCTCAGTTTCTCTGTAACATGACGAGCTGCATTTTTTTGTCTTATTAACTTCAAGAGAGAGAATAGGAGGTGGGGGACGTAATGACTGGTTATAGCTGTTATATACTGTAATCCAAGTGATAACAGCAACAATGTGTTTTTGTACACATTCCACAACATTACATATCATTATAAATGGACAAAAAGCATATGTTGTTCTTTAATAAAAATGTTTTTTTTTTTTTAATTCTAACAGCATGTTCTGTTACGTATTATTTCTTACTTATCAATCTGATGGTTGGAATGTAATTATAGCATCAAGTCACTCTGATATCACATTAGCAAAGTTAACAAAGACGTTCACAGCATAATAATCTGTAATAGTTAGAATTACTCTGACATTTGTACTCTTTCCTGAAAAAAATGAAGTACTAGGGGAATAATAATATATCTTGCAAATCGTATTGCAATGTTTTCATAATCCATTTATTCACTCACACACATGCATACACGCTTACAATAAGATTTTATTTCATCCTCGGTGACTCAGGAACAGCCCTGCTGCCTCAAATTACAAGTGATCACATGTATTACACACTGAGCTAATTGCTGCAGTGATATTAGAGGGGGAAAAAACCCCCAAGGAAATGAAGCAAAAGAAGAGTCTCAAATAATCATACGAGGGAATTTTGATACCATTTGTATGCAACCATTTCAGATCTGAACTGAATTTAGTACCAAAACTCAGCTGATCATATCCAATACCACACAGCAGGAGTAACTCTACAGATGTATCTTGATAACAGAAAAGTCTAGGTTGATAAAATGCCTCCACAACAGTGTCAAAAGCAACAACAACCAAAACCAAAAGAATCTGAATCCTAGAATTTTCAGCAGAATATTAATAGTCCACAGAATTACTCTGCCATCTTTATAAGACTCTTAATAATTATGTCTGCAGTCCAAGATGTACAGTTGCAATCAAAATTATTCAACCCACATTGCAAATCAGGTTTATTGTCAAAATGAACAGACTTTCAGCCGTTTGCAATGAACAAATCAAACAAAAGCAATTGAAATAGTTCAACACAACGAATGCTTCAAGTGGTTTCTTCCAAATTCAACTGAAAATTCAACTTATAATGACTTCTCCAGTTTCAAAAGTATTCAGCCCCTTCATGGCAAGCATCTTTGGTACTTAGTTGAGCACGGTTTTGCTGTTTGCATAGCTACTGGCAGCGTTCCTGAGAAATTTTAACCCATTCCTTATGAGCAATGGCGTGCTGCAACCGCCGCCTTCAAATCCCACCAAAGATTTTCTATGAGGTTCAAGTCAGGTGACTGTGATGGCCCTGTAGAATCTTCCAGGACGACTTCTGCAACCAAGCCTTGGTGGAATTTGAGGTATGCTTGGGATCATTGTCCTGCTGGAAGGTCCAATGAAGCCCAAGCTTCAGCTTCCTCACAGATGGCATGATCTTTTCTCCTAGGATTTCCTGATATTTAAATGAATCCATCTTGCCTTCCAAACGCTGCATGTTTGCTGTGCCAGAGGATGCGAAGCAGCCCCAGAGCATCACCAATCCACCACCATGCTTGGGTCATGTGGACAGAGTTTTTTCTTCATTCGTCTTCCTCCAGACATACCGCTGATCCATCGTGCCGAAAATTTCCAGTTTTGTTTCATCACTCTACAGAACATTATCCCAAAACTTCTGTGGCTTATTTATATGATTTCGAGCTGACTTTTCTTGTGCTTTGGGTCAGCAGTAGTGTATGTCTTGGAGGTCTGGCATGGAAACCTTCTGTGTTTAGTACACACCTTACTGTGCTTACAGAAACCTCAGTGTCTGTTGCCACCAAGTCTCACTGCAGGTCTTTTGCAGTCACTTGAGGGTTTTTCCACAACCTGCCTTTCAGAAATCTGGTTGCAGCCGTTGACAGTTTCCTTTTCCTTCCCCGTCCAGGTATTTCATTCATTTTCTGCCCCTAACCAGTTCAGGTATTTCATGTGTTCCAGCTCAAGCACACCTGATGCAACTAATGAAGCCCTTGATTGGTTGCATCAGGTGTGCTTGAGAAAACATCGGTTTTGAATATTTGTGCTGTTGTGAGTGATTCTGTTCAGGGGGCTGAATCATTTTGAAACTGGAGAAGTCATTATAAGTTGCATTTTCAGTTGAATTTGTGGAAACCACTTCATTGTGTTGAACTATTTCAATTGCTTTTGTTTAATTTGTTCATTGAAAACAGCTGAAAGTCTGTCAATTTTAACAATAAACCTGATTTGCAATGGGGGTTGAATAAGTTTGATTGCAACTGTATGGTGATAATTCCAACAATTTCACCAAAAGCTTAAAACATTTAAATAAAGCATTTGTTAAAAAGCATGTAATCAGTAAATGCAAAATTCCAAATGGGCCTTTTTTAAACCCCAGCCAACCATGTGTGCAAGTGTGTGTGTGTGTGTCAGAGAGAGAGAGAGAGAGAGAGAGAGAGAGAGAGAGAGAGAGAGAGAGAGAGAGAGAGCACGAGCACGTGTCACCGGCCCGTCTTGCTGAGGGAAGCCATGGGAGAGGCATTAAGCCGACAGCTGGTGAGCCTGCCTGTGTCGAAGGGGGAGATGAAAAGGCCCTGCTGCCCCCCCATATCCCATCAGACCCCTGCTGCAGTCCCAAATAAAGGCCCTTTGTCCTGCGAGGGAGAGGCCAAATAGAGAAACCACAGAGTCCTTCAAAGTGGCTGCAGCGCTCCCTTTTTCCTCTATATCTTCCCTTTCCTTTATCCTTCTCTAAGAAAAAGTCCAACCCCCAAATGCAATTGAGCTCTGCACACAATGGGTTAAACACATAGCTGCAAAGGACACGACACTCAGAGAGGACTTGTTGCTCACTAAGAAGTGAAAGCAGGTGTAGCGTCAAGCAGTATGGGTTCAAATTAGATGTTCGACATGCAGTACTGACACGCTTTTCCCCATTTATTACCAATTCCAAAGTTCATACTGCTCATCGTCTCAACCCGCACACAGCAAACAGATATCTCAAAGAAACACGTGCAAGATTTTCAGGACTGTTTGCTTTCTGGCCTGGATTTATGATGTCAGTCAGTGCAACAGCAATCGAGCGTGTGCGTGTAAGATTGGGCTGTTTCTCAATTCTAAGAAAGAACTTGCATTCTCACAAAGACCGGTCTTGCTAGTCTCCCTTAGAAGAACAAACTCTGAAGGACAGGAGGACATAGAACACATCTTTGCAAGAATTGAGATGTGCTGTGAGATTCCTGTTGTACAGTGGACATCCCAGCACATTTCTAGTACTGGGACAGGGTCCTCATCTCTTCAGTGCTCCCTAAGTAATATGTTCCAGCTGGTTAATAGATTTACTGTTAACCGGCTGATTAACCAAAATGTAATTAAAGCATGTTTTAATGTAGTAAGCTCTCTGCAACCTCACGTTAACTAAAAACTAAGCTAACGAGTTTACCGTTAACTCAGGATGGAAACTAGCATAGTTTCATTAAAATACTTCTGAGGATTAAATTCGACTTCTCAACAACCTCATATAATATTATATATATATATATATATATATATATATATATATATATATATATAATCAATTTAAATCATATATTAAAATCATTCTTTTTAGATGCATATTTTGATTTATTTAGATTATTGGTCTTAAAAAGATGTTAAAACTACAGGTATGGATCAGGCTTCCATAATCCTCTATCGTTTTGCCACAATGACTTCTGGGACTTCAAGTGGGTTTGGTGCGCTCAGGTCTGCATCCGATGCATCCTCGAGATCAAGAACACATCCGGGTAATTTCATGCGTCCCCGGTACTTGCGTTCTGGAGTACTGATCGCATAAGAATGCATATTGAGAAATTGCCTTGATTTGCATTCAACACAAACAGTATCTCATTGCAAACTCATACATCATAATATACAGTCACACGACACACCTGGCACTTGAATTTGATGAATGTTTAACCTTGAGAAAAGAGAAAAATTAATTATTATCCAATCATACCAGGCTGAAAGAATATGGTACCTGCACTTAGTTATGAGTCTGTAAACTGGACCTTAACATGGCCATGTGTTGAAAGACACAGTTTATGTAACCCATTTGCTCAGTAGCTCAGACCACTGCTTTCCTGTCCTAACCACCAACTGAGCTCATGAAGGGCTTGGGAATTTGTGAATATGACTCAAATGTGTTAAGAGTGTGGAAAATATTCACTAAATCTAATGATCAAGACAAGAAGATTCCAACAGAGTTACATATAGCAGAAGTTGTAACATACAACAAAATCCAATAAGATTACAGTCTACTAGAGACAGCAACGACAGCCTCGTTCACAGCTGGCTAATCGGATCGGAAGTGGTCAGCAGCTGCTGTTCATAGCTTCATCGTATTATCTCTCATTCACTGTTAAGTTTCGTCAGTAGACCTCAGGATTAAATAAACAAATGCTGAAAATAAATGCTGCAGAAGACTGGCATAATAAATGTGTGTGACAGCCTTTCTCCAGAGGTTTCCATGATTGGATGTATGAAATCCAATCATGGGTTGTCACTGAAGACTCATTCACAATGCCAGGTGTGAACAGCTATGTGTCTCGGCTGTCTCTTTGTGATTGATCTGATCACACAGGACACATGATGTTAATGCCAGGTGTGAACGGGGCCTTAGATATCACTGATACCATCTCTGGGAAATTTGACAATATATGATACTGATATTGTGATAAATGATATCATAATAGACATTTCCACGCTTTTATATTGGTGCAGCTGAAATTACTACCACAAACAGTATCACATTAAATCTCTGCATCATAATATACACCATAATGTTAAGCACCTGCCTGAGTGAGCACATTCTGATTTTTATTCAGGTTAAGTATCATATCTATCATCAGCACTGAACTTACCTACATTAGCAAGTAGCTTACTGGACATAAACATTTATTTTGAGCAAGTGTTTCATATTTAATCCTTGTTTCTTGTTTCATAACCAGCATTCTTGAGATTTCATCATTTAAAAAAATCCAGACATTTAAAACACTTTTAACAGATTGATTTTAAAACTTTGCAGACTTTCATCATTTTTAAAAGGTTGAAAAAAAAAACATGTTGTGAACAGTTAAAAAATAATAATAAAAATAAAGAAATATGATATTATATTTTTTGTGTAAACAAAAAGAAACTAAAGGACTGATTTTATTTTTGAACTTTGACAACGTCTGTCATTTTTCCAAAACCCAGTCTGGAAGTCAGTGCCTTTAAATTTCTCAAGAAAGTAAGACAATTAAATAGAAATCGTTACGAAATCAGAGTTTTTCTTACAAAGTGGCACTACAGACTGGCTGACACGTTCATTCGTTCATTCGTCTTCTGTAAGCGCTTGTTAGCAGGGGCGAATCTGGAGCCTACCATGGGAATACTGAGCATGAGGCAGGAATATTCCCCATGAATAGGACTGGCACTTTCTTAGAAAGCCTTAATCTCATGATACATGTGATGTGATTATTTCTGTCATATTTGTGCCATTATAAAGAATATACACTACAACCAAACCCTCTGATCATTCAGCCTACTTCACTGACTCAAGGCTACTGACCTGGAAGAGGTGACTCTGTTAGATCTGCTGGAAAAGAACAATACTAACATGGGAGTGAAAAACGCTGGTCAAAGGCTCTCTCAGCTTGAGGTCGCAGTCTTTTAGTCTAATCAGGGCTGAACTGGGGAGAAAAGGTTAACCAGAAGCTCTCCTCCACCACACAGTGAGTTCAGAAAGCATAAACTACGCTAAGGAGGAGTGGGGGGTGAGTGTCAGGGAGTCCGAGTCCACCCTCACGCTCCTCCACCCAGTGACCCCCTCCATCTGTCACCAGTGCAGCACCATGGCAGTCTATCACCATGGCAACAGGGTCACTTAGTATGATCATACAACAGAAATGCTCATCTGTGTGTTTAGGAGCATAAATGTTTTGAGAAGGTTTCAGATTTAGCACAAATCTGCGTTCGGAAATTATTCACATCATTGTCAGGGCAGCTGAAGATTGGACTGGCTTCACAAGCTATTAATTTGAATGGTGCGTCAGTAGGAGGGCCTGAATAGCACAAGCTACACAGAGGACAGGGGAAGGACAGGGAGGACAATGGGTTTAGGACACATCCAACGAAATCTCACATATCATTGTGTGAGATGGTCTGGGAAAACCAATCAGTATCTCTGTGGCTGAACTCAGGCCATGAAACCACTAAAAAGGATATGAAACTCTGATTTTGACCAAAATATGTTTTGACACATCGACTTAATATATTTTTTTTTATCATAAATATAGTAGTGCTTGAATTTTGCGAACCCTTTAGAAATTTCTATATTTCTGCATAAATATGAGCTAAAACATCATCAAATTTTCACACAAGTCTGAAAAGTAGATAAAGAGAACCCAATTAAACAAATAAGACAAAAATATTATACTTGGTCATTTATTTATTGAGGAAAATGAACTAATATTACATATCTGTGGGTGGCAAAAGTATGTGAACCTTTGCTTTCAGTATCTGGTGTGACCTCCTTGTGCAGCAATAACTGCAACTAAATGTTTCCGGTAACTGTTGATCAGTCCTGCAATCCATTCCTCAGTACAGAACAGCTTCAACTCTGGGATGTTGGTGGGTTTCCTCACATGAACATCTTACTTCAGGTCTGTCCACAACATTTCTACTGGATTAAGGTCAGCACTTTGACTTGGTCATTCCGAAACATTACCTTTATTCTTCTTTAATCGTTCTTTGGTAGAACGACTTGTGTGTTTAGGATTGTTGTCTTGCTGCATGACCCACTTTCTCTTGAGATTCAGTACATGGACAGATGTCCTGACATTTTACTTTAGAATTCGCTGGTATAATTCTGAATTAATTATTCCATCAATGATGGTAAGCCGTCCTGGCCCAGATGCAGCAAAACAGGCCTAAACCATGACACTACCACCATCATGTTTCACAGATGGGATAAGGTTCATATACTGGAATGCAGTGTTTTCCTTTCTCCAAACAGATCACTTCTCATTTAAAACAAAAATTACATTTTGGTCTCATTCGTACACAAAATATTGTTCCAATAGCCTTCTGCAATGTTCTTTTTGGAGAACAGTGCCTTTCTCATTGCAATCCTGCCATGCACACTATTGTTGTTCAGTGTTCTCCTGATGGTGAACTCATGAACATTAACATTAGCCAATGTGAGAGAGGCCTTTAGTTGCTTAGAAGTTACCCTGACTTCCTTTGTAACCTTGCAAACTATTACACGTCTTGCTCTTGGAGTGATCTTTGTTGGTCGACCACTCCTGCGGATGGTAACAATGGTCTTGAATTTCCTTCATTTGTACACAATCTGTCTGACTGTGGATTGGTGGAGTCCAAACTCTTTGGAGATGATTGTGTAACCTTTTCCAGCTTCATGAGCATCAACAACTCTCTTTCTGAGGTCATCAAAAGTCTCCTTTGTTCGTGCCATGATACACTTCCACAAACATGTGTTGTGAAGACCAGAGCTTAGTAGATCCCTGTTCTTTAAATAAAACACGATGCTCACTCACACCTGATTGTCATCCCATTGATTGAAAACACCCGACTCTAATTTCACCTTCCAATTAAAGTGATAATCCTAGAGGTTCATGTACTTTTGCCACTCACAGATATGTAATATTATAATATTTTTGTCTTATTAGTTGGGTTAATTGGGTAATAATGGGTTAATTAATTGGGTTCACTTTGTCTACTTTTAGGACTTGGGTGCAAACCTGATTATGTTTTAGGTCATATTTATGGGTTCACAAACTTTCAAGAACCACTGCAGAATTCACCAAAATGAAATAGAAACAGTTTTATTCACTTTTTTATTCTTTCCTATTCTTGCAAAGTCGATGTTGAGTAAAGTGCCAGAACTCAGTCTACATAAAAGATTTCTAAAACCCTGCTAGCTACACCTAAGAAATAAACATAATCGGTTCAATTTGTAATCAGAAACCAGCTGTCAAAATGTATGTGATAGAAGTTCAAGAAAGGACATAGTTTTCAGAACTATGTATAGTAGAAAAATTTCACCATGTGAAGGGTGTTCCCAGGCCAACAAACACAAACCTATACTGGGGGACAGGAAAAAAAAAGAGAGAGAAAGTGAAATATTCTGGAGAGTTACACAACATTTCCTGAAAAATTTCAGACAGATAGCTCACAGAAGCTGGACATGCAAGTTCTTGAATGTTCAGAAGCACTTTCCATTTCTACAAGACAGATTAGGTTTGTGTATGCTATGAGCAACTCCATTTAATCAGGTTTCATCAACTGATTGAGAGTCATACACAGGTCAAGTTACCAATACCAACATATACAGTACATAGCACTACAATCAATACAGCAACACACAGGCTAGATTAGAGACCTTGCCTGTATTGTGTAGCCCTAATTTAGAAATAACAAAACAATTAATATTACCCTAGACTTCTGATCCAATACTGAGTATCTGCATGAGATCAATTCTGGATCGGTATCAGATCAGACCTGACATATTTTCTGATCCGATTAAATAACATTTAATGTCGCAAAAGCGTGTTGCACATGAATACAGGACGCATCCTTTCCACAAGCCTAATAGCAATGTACTTTATAAATTATTAACACACTCTGGCAGAGAGTGGTGCGTTTACCTCTTCGGTACAGTTCGTTTTGACAGATGTGAACGCAGCAAGAAAACTCAGAGGTGGACCAAAATAACAGGTCCAAGACTTCCTGAGAGAAGTGATCTCAGTTCCTTTTGAAGAGAGCTCTAGAGTAGTTCAGTTGTAGTAAGAAAGGTGATTCGACCCTGAATCGTCCCAACTGCAGTTAATGAACCAAACATGCTGTGCATTTTGGGTTGTGGGCATTGTTTTTTGTTTTTTTAATGACCTAGTTTTAAACTAGTTATTGTATTACTTCATCTTTTAATCCCTATTATTTACTTCTTTGTGTACTCTGTGCTCCTTGATTTCATAGACTTATCTTTTCCATTATGGTATACCAATAAATAAATAAAAGAACTGGTGCCCCACAGCACCAATAGCGGTGTGTGAGACCCAAGAAGATGTCAGTATCAGTTATCAGGCAAGACTCAGAACTCTACATCAGTATCAAACATTTAAATAGCAGGATCAGTGTGTTCATAACATGCAGGCCGTCTGATGTTTAAGGGCAAGATCGAAATATCTCAAGGAGTCAAGAGAGCACTCATGGCAGAGAGCAGGAATAGAAGTAAATGCTATTAGAGTAAGTCAAATACAGCAGGCCCAAAATTGGTTCTGGTTTATTTGAACAGTCTGTAAATATCTCTGTCTAATATTCATACAGCCCTTACTGTGTAAGATTCATACAGCCCACAAACACAGCCAAAGGAAAAACTCTAGTGCATGTTCCAAGCAAAATCCAAACAGCAGCCTGGGTACGATTTCTATTTCCCAATATTCTCAGGTCAATACATGTAACTGATGTTACTTGACTAGCAGAATCATAAAGTTTCTCCCTCAACAAGCACAATACCTTCACGTGGGTCTGAAGCAGCCATTAAACTGCTAGAGCTTCTGTTTCCCAGAATTGAATGTGTGATGTAGCAACGTGAATGGACGTTATGTTCTGCTTCTCAGCACAGGCTTGTATGCGCATGCTCATGCCAAAACAGCACAGTGTCTCATGGGACACGATACAGTGACAATGGAGTACACAGCACTGAGCTCAACAGCTGTGAAATGGCGCCAAAAAGGGACGCGCAGGTTTCCTCCGGCCTGCTGTCATTCCCACACAAATGCACAGCACCGAAGCTTTACGTGATTTGCACAAAAAAATAAAAAATCTTACATGGAAATAAGCCACAAAGCAGTTAAATTTGAGCAGCTGCTCAGTAAAGTGTTTATGCACCGAACGACTCACTTGGTCAATATTCTAGCACAAATGTGGACAGGATCCCAAGGTGCCAAGAAGCAGAGAGGGTTGGGCACCTGTCACACAGACACTATCAGCTACTGGTGGGGGTTGCGTTTTCCCTCGCCTCGACACGAGGGATTAAATGTGCAGGCCGCCTGCAAGGGATCAACAGATGTCTGCCTTAAATCTCACAATCTGCGCAGGAAGCTAACAAGCCAGAGGCATTACAACAACTATATTCAGACATGGAGGTCCTCAATGGCCATAACAGCCTAATCAATAAAAGAAAGATTAATATCTTTGTGTGTACATTTTCAGCAATGTTGGTGACAAAAATCATGCATCTTCTTCCTGAAAACCATTCGAATGAGGTTACATTTTAAATCCTGATCAGCAGGAAACTGTATGATAGTCAGATTCAGGTTTTAATAGTGTTGTAATTCTCAGCCTTTAATGCTGACAACAACTGTATTCCTTGAGCATCTGAACAAACTCTACAGCTGTATGGTGGTATCTGTTGGCTGGCTGAAGCCTAAACATGGCATTCAAAAAAAAAAAAGAAAAGTTTCCACCAAGGTTTTCTATGGCATGGTTCGCTTTAAAGGCCAACAACAGAGCAAAGGAACAAACAGGGGTTCAGAACACTGAAAATATTCCTGTCCTGCATCTGAGAGTATTTTGACATCACACAAACACAGCTTGTTTTCTTTTTAATCTTCTAGATCATTAACAGTCCAAGAGGAAGTCATGCCACCACATTTGCCTAATAGAACTTTTCAAAATGATCTCGGTGTTAAATCAACTGCCAAAAAGCTGCAACATTTCTAGGAGGCATAGAAGAACATGTCATAATAAACAGTTGAACATTCATGAAAAATCATAGTGGCAGACTAGCAAATGAAAAAAAAACTATCAGCAAGACTGCTCAAAAGCTCATTAGTCAATAGTTAAACACAGAAGAACAAAAAACATTTTTTTAAAACGCAAAGGCTTTGAACATCATGGGTGCTTTCACATTACGCCAGGAGATGATGTCAATAAAATCCTTGACCAATTACTCAAAATGCAATTCAATGACAAACAGACTTCCTGTAAAACAATACAGCTTTGAGTTGTCTGCTTTTAAATACAAAGTTATTCACATCAGAGAAAAAAAAGTAACCTCACTTGGTATAAACAAAAGCATTCACATTGACCCAATGCTGGCTTCCTCCTCCTACGCTTCTGGCTTCAAAGTCTTCAATCACCAACCTCCATGGTAATTAACAACCTGGAGCCTTTTTTTAGGACAGGGTGTACTGTGTACTGCTATTTTATAACGTGTACAAGGTATTGTGTAGTTTTATTTTAGAACATGTAAGAGTTCAAACGATTTGACTTCCTCAGCATGACATAAGCTTATTCCATGTACAATAACCAGCTACTGTATGAGCGGTAAATATTATATTTGTGTTTGATATATACATATCTTATTGCTTTACTGCTAATACGAAAAATCAAGCAAAATATTCAAACACTCCAGAAAGCTCAATAAAACCTGCCCCCCTAAAGAGCTCTACACTGAGAATAACAAGTGTTACGGATACTCATCCCTTTTTCCCCCATTTTCAATATGACACAATGTAAAGGCTTTGAGGATTGGATACCAGACACAGATCCTATATTGACATTATTAGCGATAACGCTGAATGTCTGCTGAACATCTCCAAGCTGGTATAAGCATCATCACGTTACGCAGAAATGTCACAGGGGTGATGGCACCATGTATCAGATATTAGATTTGACTGGATATCCAGCAGTAATTTCAGCCAAGATTTTCAACCCCAATTTCATGCTCGATCTTCCATTGGATCAAATTCAACCATGTTACGTAGCCTCTAGTGGGAAATATTTGAAATAACTATTGTCTATGCTCAATAAATAGCATTTACATTAAGTGCTTCTAGACACTAGAAGAGTGCTTAGACTTCTTGCTGTATATTTTTTAAATTTTATTTAAAAAATATATTTCTTTTGGGGGTAATATGGAATAATAATAATAATGATATGATAATAATAATGATAATAAACTTTATTTTTATATAGTGCCTTTAAAGCAGATTAGCAATGAATACTAAGGAGCTTTAATAGCCTTTTAACAATATTTTAACCAGATTCGATCGATCGGATTCAAATAATCATCCTGGATAAATCGCCATACTGTAATCTTCTCACAATGACCAGGTCACAGTGCTGACAAACACACTACTGTCCCTTTATATAAAAATGTTGCGGCTTTAAGCAACTAAACCAGGGTTAATGCAGGGAGATATTTATGATCGGGCACTGAGTCAGCTGGTATTTACCTAAAAATGTCCCTACAGAAGTTAAGTGTGCTTAATAATAGTGCGACATGTTAAGATGTAGATATTGGCATGAAACTTCTCCTCAAGGTCAAGTCGCTGAAATAAACCATCTGCTGCAGGACATGAGAGCAAACTCTAGTCAACATGCCCCGTGTCCACACACACACACACACACACACACACACACACACAGCATACAACATGAGCGGAAATGTGCAAATTGCAAAGTTTACAGAACAACGCCCGGCTGAAATAAGAGCTCGGCAGACTGCTTTCAGTATTGCGTGGCGTATGCATGTACTAAGCCATAACTAACACACACACACACACACACACACTGTACTGTACATAGGCTTCTTCCTTTAACTTCACTATACTGTGCACTGGACAATACAGACACTATGACAGCGCTTTAGTGTTAGTGTGTTAATCTGCTCCGAGCTGCTCCTTTAATTCACACAATAAACCCTGACAAGTAGCTTTATCCTTTCATACTCGTATATTTGACAATAATATCATCACTTTTCCCCCCTCCACTTGTTATAACCAGCTTCGTAACTTGTTACGCATCAAGCTCAAGCACGCACGCACGCACGCACACACACACACACACACACACACATTCAATTGTAGCTTTGCAAAGTGATGCTGCTAATTCAAGTACAATAATCATGTAAATTAGCACTAGCCGGTGGTTGTCGTTCATTAAAAATGTACAAACTACATTTCTTTTCAATTAATCTGGTTTTCACACAGAAATGTTTCACTAAATTCACTCGAGCTGCGGGTTCATGATAAGAGGACAAGCACTTTATCATCCGAGACGCGCTTTAAACGCTGCCTTCAGTCAACTTCTGTCACTGTCCATATTCTCTCATATCAGATTTATCCAAACGGTCATTACCTGTAGCAAAACCCGTGGCCTCGGGGGCGAATATCCTACAAACTCGGAGCAAATTTATTTAAAAAATAAAATATAAATATAAATAAATAATGTCAATACGGAGAACTCTTTCTGTTTGACAGGGAGAACTCGAACTCCTCCTCGAGTCCTCGCTTTACTTCCTGAGTGCCGAACTCTGCACCCAAGCTTGGCGGTGGGAGCCAGCCGTCGGCTCTGATTGGTTACACCCGCTCGTGACGTCAAATCCTATCTACGAGATGATTGGATAATCCACAATGAGACCGGCCCTCACGACTAGCTCGCCGCACAAAGAAGTCGCGTGCGGTGGAAGTGATCGAGTAAATAAAGGCTGAATCCCGGTATAGGTGCCCTACTCAGGGGTTGAAATAGTAGCTGTAACATCCTAACTAGTCACCTATTAGTTAAACACGGACCCAATTGGGATTCCGCCAAAATTGGTTAAAAAAACTTCATGGCTGAATTGAATTAGTTCAGAAAGACAAAAAAGGGGACTGAATGGCAATGTTTTTTTGTATGGAAAGTCGTTAAGAACGGGGATTTGAATAAACATTGCTTTGTCAGCGCACATAAAGTGTTCAAGATACATTTTACTAAGAGAGAGATACGTACAAAGTACAAGAGTATAAGTTGTGAGACAAAACTAAAATGTACATTTTTCATAAACTATAATGGATTTCAAGCATGAGATGTTAAAATGATTCACACATTAACGGGAAAAAAAGAGGAATTTTCTGAAATATTTTAATGATTAGCTTTCAAGGGAAAGTGAAATTATAGTGGCATTGGAGAGGCAAAAATGCTGTTTCCTAAGTGATGTAGATACATTTTTATTAACGTTTTATTAAAGTGATTGAAACATGCACATATATTGATGTGACACTTTACATGTGTTTAAAAATATCTTTTACCTTTATTTTAGAGATACAGTATATACTTTTAAATGTAATGTCAGTTGGACAAAAAAGCACCCCATTTTTTTTTGTTGGCCAGCATAGTCACATGATGGGGAGAAGGTTGTTGGTGTTATACTGGTAAGAACCTATCTCTTGAAGCAATGTTGCTGGGATTTTTAAACACCATAATGTGGCCTACAAAGTGGCCACTGAGTGTTTGGGATGACAAGTCACCAAGAGTAAACATCAATAAACCTCTTTTAATCTACAAAAACTGTTTATGTGAGTTTGCTAGATGAGATGAAAAAAGCGGCTTTAAAGCCCTGCACGTTACACTATTTTCCATTACTTTATAGCACAGATACTTTACAAGCTTTGTTCTTTCAGGGCTGTAATTGGAGGAAGTAATCTGCTAATGTGCGGTACAGCCTGAATGGCTATAAGAGGTTTGAAATGAGACGATTTGAATTAAAACTGTTTTGGATATAAAGGCATACTGTCTTTTTATGTCTAAAAAGAACAATAGCATTAGATGTACAGAATGCATACATCTCTTATTGCATTAGAGAACAGTTTTTGCATTAGAACAACACAGAATGAAGCAATTCTTCCCTCCAGAGAGGAAAAAAATGGTGACTACACATGACAGAATGCAGAAAGAATAAGTGGAGGCAGATTGGTAGATTGATAATACTTTGGGAGAGAAACCACAGGGTGCTTGCAGTTTCTTGAGGCACATACACCTGCACTTTGACATAATTTAACCATGATAATACTGAAGACATACACACTTTATTGTTTGAAAGTCTGGTGTTGCTATATGTAACTTTATTATTGTGCATATTGTTTTTCTGTACACATTTACAAAATAATGATTAAGTAAGGAAACTTAGTTTAGGCTATGTCATGTGTCTTCAATGCTTTCTAAGTAACAGTTTTGATTGGGATTTGTTTCTTGCTTTTGAGAACAGCAGCTTATACACGGGGGGGAGCTTATTTCCACTAAGTTAGTATAAGACTTTCAGCAAGCAGAGCATTTAATGTAGAAAACATAAAACCTAATTTTCTGCTGTTAGGGTGGGGATATGCACGAATGGTTCACAGAAGAACCCTGTGTATGGAATAATATGCTGTTATAGGAAAATAATGGACAATGGACTAGTGTGATGCAGCGTGATGCAAAGCAGAGGCACATTACCACCCAGAAGTTCATTATTTTCCTATAACAGTACTTTCCAAAGTGTTTTATTCCTCTTATATCACAACAACTTGCCAAAAATGACATCAGACTTTTAAAGAAAATCAATTTATTGTGACACTTCATGTTGTGGAATGTCTGTAAAACAAGTTAGTTGCTGTTATCATTTACGTTATATCAAGAGAAGTCTCTTTTTTTCCCTCTGGCTATATTTTCACGTTATTGGCAGTTTAATTTTTAACAATTTAACATAACTTTTAAATAGTAATCTTTTATAGATAATTATTTTATGTAAAGATCAGAAAAAAATGTTTTTTTCATCTAACTTAAGCAAAAACTGAAACCAAGTTCTACAGTCAGATAAGACAAAAACAGAGCTTTTTGTTTTGGTGTAAAAACGAAAATTGGATAACCAGAAAAGACCCTAATCCCCGCTGTTAAGTGTAATAGGGGATATTTGATGTTACGGGACTGCCGTTCCTCTGAAGGGAAACCTCTGGGAACCTTGTTAGGATACTGTACATGACATCACAGTTTCCATGATGTACCAAGAGAGTTTAAATGAAAACATGGCTGCCTCTTCCAAGAAGCTACAACTAGGTCAGCTGGATCTTCCAACAGGATTTCCCCGCCCCCTCACACACACACACAAATGCACAAAAATGGTTGAATGACTAAATCAAGCTTCTGACATGGTCACCCCAATCACCTGAAGGAAGAGAAAAAAACATCAGACCTTCAAAGTGTGACACTGTTGTCTGTCTATCGATCTATCTATACAGATAGGCATATATAAATGAAAACTATAGTTTGAAACTAATCACAAAGACATTTTTCCATAACCATTTTACCTATCTTTACCAAAGGTGCAAATAATTCTGCAGCTGACTGTAAATTAAAGTGGTAACACTATCGCTCTGATCGCAATTCAGAGTTTTTAATGCAACTACATAAAACTGAGCCTTAGTTTGGTGCTGCATATGCATAGAACTGCATAAAAAACAACCAAATGCTTCTTGGGCAATAAGGAAGCTTTTGGGAAACTCAACTGGGCATGGCATTTGCACTAATACTCTGTGCCAATATATAATTTAAATAAATAAAAGACAAATAATAAAATAAAATACAAAGATAATAGAAGACATGACATCAAAGTCCCCATAAATACTAATATTTTCTTTTGTTATAAATACTAATTTCAAAGAAATTAGTTTGAATTCACAGAATGCCAAATTGGGACCGAGCTGTAATCTTCTCCAGAATGAATGTCTCCATCTAATGTTTAGACACAGGAACTACCACAGGGCTGCCTTGTTTGCCAAGTGTCATATCAAATATTAAACTCATTTACAAATATTCCCAATTAATTCACATCCCTAATAATATATTTTACACTGAGCACAAGATCTGCTGTCTCTACAGCAACATTCAAGGCATTGATTTTGGCAGTGAACGAGTCCAACAGTTCTGGCTGAACATCAGATTTGATTCGTGCTGGCAGGAAGGAGTGATATGCTCTCTTTAGAGGAATATTAAGAAAGATCTTCTCCAGATCTGCCTTTTCCTTTACCAGACCACAGCTGCAGGCGTGAAAGGTTGTGGTTTGTGAGTGTGCATCCTCTTCTGCAACCCAGCAATGAGCATGAGTCAAGTCCATGAGGAAGTGCTGGTCATCATGGTCTAAAGAAAGAGCCACAGACTGCAGAGAGCAGCAGAACGCCTCTGTAGCGAGGAGAAACTCCGCACGTGAGCACTTTAGAGCCGAGGCTGCTTCACTGGCCTTAGACTCACTCTGTGGGGAAAGTCAAAAACAGTATATACACATGTAAATGCATGAAGAAGCTGTAGGGGGGGGGCTATTTGAGTCATGTGATGCTTGTGTCAGGTGGTCAGAAACACTTTGGTTAGAGAATACATTTTAGAACTTTTTATTAAATACAAACAGATGCTCACCATGTATTTTATGTAAGCAGACAGCACTGTCTCTGTACAGCCTCCTCCAATTAGTGCATATGGCTCCTTAAGAGTCAGTCGCAGTACATGCTCTGCTCTCTGACATGTCACCTTCAAAACAATGCAGTAAGAGAAAAACAAAACAAAACCATGGAAAAACAGACTCAGTTATTTATTTATCTGGTAGAAGCTCTATATAAGATATTTTGGTAATCTTTTGTCTGTCAGGTTTAGATACTTAACAGACAAAATGGGCGAGTACATTCAAGAAATCAAAATAAACCTACAGAAAACTACAAAAGCAAAAGGAAACAGCAGCCACACGTGCAGCAGCTTTGCAAGACCTTATGTATAAATCAGCTGCATTGTGGTTTTTCAGTACTGTAGGAGAGACTTGATTTAAAACCCCCCACTGTTTTCTATAGTTTCTCATTTATAGCCTGCCAGTTAACCTTCCCCCACTACCTGCCTTCTAAACAATACGTTTACAAGACCTGATTTTCTGTGATCTCACTAGTGGCATATAGATGAACGTGTCTGAAACAAAGCCTAAAATAAGGACCATTAAACTTGATACAGTTTTTCCTCAGTATCTTTCAATACATTTACATAAGACTATGCGAAAATCTATTTATGCTTCTCCATTATGGAGTATGTTTTACAGATTAATAAGAGTTCACTTAATTTGAATCCATTTTAAAGAATGGCTATAACATTACAGAATAAGGATGAAATTCCAGGGAGTCTGAACACTTTCTGAAGGTGTTTTAAACAAAGATTTTTCCAATACACTAGCACTGATTAACCTTGAGCTCCTCTAACATCGTTTCATTCCTGTGACAGAGCACCACTGTGTTAACGGCTGCCTCTCCAGAAGGAAGGAGCTGGAGAAGCTCTTTAGATCCAATTCGGTGCAGATGGAGTCCCCCGATCTGTCCATATGCTTTGGCTGGGACTGGGGAGCAGATAGATGCCATAATCAGAGCGCCTGAAACACACAGAAGAGTGTTGTGAATTGCTTGTAAATGGGGTGGAGTTATGTTATAAATGTCATAAGCACTCTCAATGTCTCAATATGCAAAAAGGTCTTGTGGTTGCAGGATGAACTTTTAGGGCAGCAAGGGAAAAACATAGTTCTTCATGAATGCTAGTTATCCTAGTAAACACATTTCAGCACTTGTGTAACAGCATTTGAAAAATGGCTGTATATAAAATACAATTAGAGCTAAAGTCCTACTCATAGTCAGATATTAAAGTAAGACCACTGCAGTAAATTTGGTCACATCAATCAGTTATCAGATGTCTGGATAAATTGCATCTATAACATGTTTGGCTTTATTAATAAAAACATCAGAAGAAAAATGTTTACAGTATTTTACTGCACTACCTGTTTATTAAGTATTCATATTTAATTAGACAAACCCTCAATTGCATAAATAAATGAACATTAATTATTTTTTTTATTCTAATATAGCTATTGTTTAGAGTAAAAAAATTCCCTATTCACCTGTACTATGTTGCTTAATATATAACAATTTTTTAAAAAATTTTTTTTACATAAAACATTATGGTTCACTCTTATTTTGGGGCTCAAATATAATATGTACCATTTCCTTACAATATTACGGTGACATCACATGCCTTTAACATTTTAGTTACTAATTTTATTGTCAAATGAAGCAAGAAAAGACAAAAATGGCTTGAACCTGTCATTTGGGCAAGTGGCTCCAGTAGGGCAAGTCCGAGTCTCTCGATGACCACCAGTCCACGTTCCTTCAAGTACTGCTGCAGCACAGGGTGAATCACCTTCTGACATGCAAACACTCCAACACCGTCCTGAACCACTCGCTCTCCAAGTTTCATCAACTGCTCCAAGATGGCCGTCTCT
Organism: Ictalurus punctatus; assembly: GCF_001660625.3. Classification (NCBI taxonomy): domain Eukaryota; kingdom Metazoa; phylum Chordata; class Actinopteri; order Siluriformes; family Ictaluridae; genus Ictalurus; species Ictalurus punctatus. Next base: position 14,087,144 of record NC_030432.2, on the reverse strand, counting down.
GGATTTATTCCCACTTGGATCTCTAAAGTTGCTTCTCCAATTTCAGAGCAGTCACCTGACAGAGATGCGCGAAATAACACTATCTTATCGGGACCTGGATTATGGTTCTTCAGATCCACCGACTGCAGAATGGGCACTTCGACTAGTAATCCAGGGAAAACAGCAGAATCGCTCACTGGCTGTCCTTCTAAGGTCACCACCAGCGTTCTTCCAAAGGTGTTTGCTGAACCCGAAGGAACAGACTGAAGGAAGGCATGCACGATCAGAGAGGCGATATGTTGTGATTCATCATGGTTGAGCATGCAGGCTGGTTTGCTAGTGACTGCAGTATGAGCTAAAGCGATGAGTGATCGAATGCTGCTGAAGTCTACGTGAACCTTACAGTCACAGCCGCCTGCGCTGAGATACCCATTGCATACTTCTAACAAGTATTTATACACCCGACTTGCTACAGCAGACCCGAGTCCCGACCGCTTGCCATTTTCAATGAGGCCAAGGCAAAAGACTCCTGTCAATGAAAATAAAATGGGAGAATGAGTCATGCATGTTTCATGTCAACCTAGTCACATGTACAAGAAAGTCATAGTGTGTAGCTTTTCAGTGGAATGGTGCCACTGATTGTTGTGGGAAAACTTTTTTTTTGTTCCAGAATGGCCCAATCTATAATTAAAGCAGTTTGGAGGCACTGAACCTCTATAAAGGCTCCGGGATTAAGATCTCCATCCGAACAATGGACTCTTCTCTCTGAGCTTTCACTCCCTGAAAGCGAACACAGAGAGACTGAGGATGAGCTTCTTCCCACACTCCATTCGGGGCCTCAATCAGGACAACACATAGGACTACAGCTTGGAGTTGTTTGAACAATTCCCACTACCTCAGCCTGTTGTTGCACAGGATACATTGCACGATATATCAACTCACATATGTGCACCTTATGAAAAATACAGTGCTGTTTCAGCCACCAATTTTTGTATCCCTTATATCATTTAAAAATATATATTTTAATTTCCTACCTGTAGAGAAGTAAATTCCTGTTTATGTAAATTCTAGTTTTATGTCATGGACAGTCGAATAAAGCATTTCACTGCATGTCATACTGTGTATGGTTGTGTATGTGACCAATAAAATTTTAATTATAGATATAACTCCTGGATTTTGTGATCATGTAGCGGTCACAAACGGACTGAGCAAAAACACTGTATAAAAACATAGTGGACCTAGCAAAAACACTATAAAAAACTGGCCATAGACCAGTTTTCTAAGCAGCTCAGCTTCTGCAGCAGATCCTCCAGTGCAGTTTTCACCAAATTTCATACATTTATATTTTTCATTTTCTTTACCCTTATTGATCACGCAGTAACAAAACTGACAACATGGCTTGTTTAAAAAAAAAGCCGTTGACAAAAACAATGTTTTTCCATGACATTAAGTGTCAATTTACCACTATAAAACTAAATATTAACCATTTAGACCATCTTATTTATATCTGTAAACTATTTTTTAGAAGAAGACATTTTATTTGTCACAGATAATGAAATTATTATTATTATTATTATTATTATTATTATTATTATTATTGTTATTGCACATCCCAGCCTGTTAGGAAGCTGGGGTCAGAGCACAGGGTCAGCCATGACAGGGTGACCCTGGAGTAGATAGGGTTAAGGCTCTTACTCAAGAGCCCAACAATGGCAACTTGGTGGTGCTGGGGCTGTACCCCCTGACCTTCTGATCAGTAACCCTGAGCCTTAACTTTTGAGCCACCACTGTTATTAAACATTAAAATGTAGGTATTGTTGCCACTGAGGCAGTTTAGTTTCTTAGCTGGATATTTATAAGCAAGCAATTTTATGTAAGTGGGCCTGTACAATTAAAGTTGAAGCCCCCTGATTTAGAACATTGTTCAGAAATGAAAGCTTCCCACACAGAATTTAAAAAATAAAAGATTTTAACCAATACACTACTATGGATAAACTGACCACTGTGAAATTTCTTGAGGTTTGTTTTTCCCCTCCATTTTTTAAAAAAATCTTGAATGTATTGAACTTTCATGTTTCATACAACACCAACAAAACTCTAAGTAACAGCTGATACCTGATAGTTATCAAAGAACGACATTCTTCTAGTAACCTGCCTGACTGTCCACGGATGTTTTTTTTGTTTTTAGTGCTTTTAACAATAACCATTGTCACAAAGCAGATTTACAGAAATCCGGATGTAGATTTATATTTAGATCTTTAATGAGCAAACCAGAGGCGAAAGTTGTGAGTAAAAACTCCCTGAGACAACATGAACCAGAATCAAAAGGGAACCCATCCTCTTCTACATGACACCAGATTATAGATTGGGATTATAAATCATTACTCTTCTACTGTAAATGTAGTGAAAGGATGATCAGGATGAGCAGCACACTCTTTATGATTACAGAAGCAGTTCTTATGTAAAAGTCTACAGTATCCATGTGAGATTATCCACTGAGGAAAAGGGTGATATTTGTGCTTAAAATGTGTTTGGAACATTAAAAAAAATCTTTATGGTTTAAGATTATGAATCAAACATATCTGATCAGAGGTCCTACTACAGATACCATTAGATTGGTGGATTTCCAATGCTTTCTCACCTAATACAGCACTATAATAAGTCTTGGAAATTGGCTATATGGGAAAGAACTAAAGTAAGTGAAATAAACCTGTAAACAACCCGCAGTCGCTGAATCTCGCGGTGTGATCCAAGATGGCTGCAGTGATCAGTTTGAGCAGCGGCTCGGAGAAAATCATGGCTTTGAGCAGTACATCTGCGGTGGATGTGGTCTGAACATGTCCCCCGACACTGTTGTGGATTTGTTTTAATCTGCCACGTGGGCCATAGCAAGAGTTCAGCACATGCCTCATTACTGCTATTTTGTGGCACATCTCATCATTACTAAGAGGCTCATCCGTGCACACTGAGGGCTTTTTCTTACAAACACGAGACATCGCTTCACAGCAGGTTTACAAACAGTAACTGTTTAGATTATACCGCATTATAATTGATGAGCTAGTTGTAAAGGTTAATCAAGGCAAAACATGCAGCTGTGAAGAATAAACAGCAGTGTTGACGTTTCTGCGTCTTCTTCGTCTTTAGTTCGTTAGCAAACACCTACTGTTTGTTACCGCCACCTACTGGCCAGGAGTGAGAACCGGTTCAGATAGCAAAATTGGAGAGTTGGGGAATAGAAGAAGAAAATAATGACATCTCTCCATGCAATGAATTTTTACAGCTGAGATTTAATATTGATTTTAATGAATGTGTATTTTGTAACACGGAAGCAGAAACAAATGTTCTTTTGTAATATATCTATATTATTTTGGAAGGATTTTCACAATTGGATATTACATAACAATATGGCTATGCCGGCCTTGACATATGATAAGACTAAATTGGGTCTTATAATGGAGGACAGAAAGCTGGATTTAAAAATATATATATATATAATAACCTAATCATTTTAGCTACAATTATTTCTTCATAAATGTAAATTAAAAAAACAAAACAAAAAAAAAAACAAACAAACAAAAAAAAACCACCCCATTTCATTGTATTTCTGAAAGAGCTGTCTCTTTATTTGGATTCATTCAGAGTAATTAAATCTAGGAAAGCCAGTTTACTCCATGCATAATTGGACCCCAGTTAGAGGTTAAACTTTCTGTGCATCGTTTTGTTTTCTCTTTCTTATATAATGTGTTCATTTGTCCATTCAATCGTGCTGCAATTTTATTTTAGTCTCTTCGTGTTTATTGCCTGTATGCTTGTATTTATGATTTACACCTTGCTTGCGTATTTTGTCTTTGCTCAGTCCTAAACTGTTTTTGTTTTGTTTTGTTTTGTTGGAAGTTGCCATGTTGGTTTGATTTATAATTTAGAAAAACAAACAAACAAACAAAACACAAAGAGTTGAGGAAAAAGAAAAAAACTTACAGGTTGCGCCCGAAATCGCATACTATGACAGTATTTACTAATCATTATGTGTGTGTATTATTAATCCCGGAAATGCTACATCCACTATGTTAACATTGTCACGTGACCTTCGACGTCAACATAAACAAACATCTTAAACAAGTTAACAATTTATTCGGGTATTGTTAAACAAGTCCTATTCAACCAAGGTTCTATACTTAAAAAGAGCCGACGCTGTCTTCCGTGTTTTTTTTTTTTCTCTCTGAGCTCGTCCGCACCTGTCCCGTTGTTTGACTCGCGTAGTGTTCATCGGTTGCATACTGTAAAATCTCGCCGGAAGCAGTACGTCATCCGGGTATTTCTCGCCTACTGCGAATTCGGACATACTGCCCCCCGGCGTACTGCTTTTCGGTAGTACGCCATTTCGGACGCAGCCACATTCTTTTAATCACTCCAGTTATTTTTTTAATTGTCAAAGTGCAAATTATAAACGGATTAGTGTGACTAAATAGCCATGAAAATGCATCCTAAATGTCTATAAAGACGTTTTAAACCAATAAATTATCAAGTTGTATTAATCTCCTACTACATGCAAAAACTACACCACATGCCTCATCTCAGACCAAACTCGGGCTGCCTATTTCTTTTCAGTCTTGGACAACATTCAAACCCATGGGAAATATGTTTTTCTCATGAGTCTGTCCAACTGACCGAAATAAATTATTCCGACTGCTATGCATGTTTTTGCTTTTAAAGCATCTTTTGGTAGAATTGAAAACTGTAAACTGGAGTCAGAGCATGCGCAGTAGATACGGACTCTCTCCTGTCTATATTGGAGATGGACGCTGGACATGTACTAATCAGAGCACCCAAAGAAGCCAGAAGCTCTTACAGCATGTATATCATCCTAATAAAATAATCCTAATCGGCGACACTTTTCATTCATTTCTGCCTGCTGTGGTATATACCACTAATAATAAGTGTGGATTCCCTAATGGTTCTATGATATATTAGCACAATGTATGCATATAATGACTGTAAATTATTGGATGTAAAGGTGATAATACAAAATCACTACAATGTCAGGGTCCTTGGTTTGATCCAGAGTTTTACTGTCTGGTCTGTATGGCATTTTGCACATGGTGTTTGTATGGGTTTCCTCCAGGTTCTCCAGTTTCCTCCCAAAAACACACCAATATGTGGATAGGCTTACTCTAAATTAGTGTGAATGTGTGCATGCATGCTTGTCCTGCAATGGCGTCCTATGCAGGGTGTATTCCCACCTTGCGCGCAGTGTTGCTTGGATAGACTCCAGATCCACAACAACCCTGACCAAGATGTATGAATGATTGTTATGTTTTAAATGTATCATAACAATACACCTAAAAATAGTAATTCATGCAATTATCTCATTAGCCAATTGTCTGGCATTAGGCAAAATCATGTAGATACAGGCCAGCAGCTTCAGGTAATGTTCACATCAACCATCAGAATGGGAGAAAAAATGTGATGTCAGTGATTATGACCATGGGATGATTGTTAGTGCCAGCCGGGCTGGTTTAAGTATTTCTATAACTGCTGATCTCCTGGGATTTTCACACACAACAGTTTCTAGAGTTTACTCAGAATGGTGCAATAAAGAAAACACATCCAGAGCGGCAGTTTTGCAGATGGAAACTCCTTGTTAATGAGAGAGGTCAGTGTAGGATGGCCAGACTGGTTCGAGCTGACAGAAAGGCTACAGTCACACAGATAACCACTCTGTACAATTGTGGTGAATAGAAAAGCATCTCAGAATGCACGACACATCTAAGCTTGAGGCGGATGGACGACAACAGCAGAAGACCTCAGCCAAGAACAGACAGCTGAGGCTGCATTGGGCACAGGCTTACCAAAGTGGACAGTTGAAAACTGGAAAAACATAGCCTGGTCTGATTAATCTCAATTTCTACTGAGGCACACAGATGGTAGGGTCAGAATATTGCACCAAAGCATGAATCCATGGACCCAACAGTGTCAACATTGTGTCAACAGTCAAAGCTAACGGAGGTGATGTAATGGTGTAGAGAATATTTTCTTGGTACACTTTGGGCCCATTAATACCAAGCAATGATCATTTGAATGCCACAGCCTATTTGAGTATTGTTGCTGACCATGTGCATCCCTTCATGGTCACAATTTACCCAGTGGCTACTTCCAGCATAATGGAACATAATGCAGTGGCCTTCCCAGTCACCGGATCTGAATCCAGTAGAACACCTTTGGGATGTGGTAGATACAGGACATTTACAGCATGAGAGTGCAACAGAAAAATCTGCAGGAATTGCGTGATGGAGTCATGTCAACATGGTCCAGAATCTTTCCAAGATCTTGAGGAATCCATGCCACAAAGAAATTAAGCTGTTCTGAGAGCACAGAGAGGTACTACCCAGTATTAGTATAGTGTCCTAACAAAGTGTTCACTGTGGGTATATTTACAGCCTTGTAGGAGACAGTATAATCCACATTGACATACAGAATAGGTGTATTTGGAAAACAAATCCTGAGCCTAAATAATCTAAAGATACCAATGAGTTAAGAGACTGCTGAACCGATTAGATTTATATATCAGGTGCTTACATTAGCTGTCTCTGTTAGCAACAGGGCAGAGGAATTGTCTCGTCCACCAGAGGTCACTGCCGATGCAATGATGTTAAACGTCACCATTTCCTGTGACTATATTGAAGTGGGTCTGAGGATTTACATATTCAGTCGACCACTTAATTAGTATTCAAACACACCCAAATATTTTAAATGTGCATTCCTGTCCATCTCATTCAATCAGGACCAGATACATGGTCAAAACTAATGTGATGCCATTGTGCACTATTACTGAGCCTACAAAATGATCTAAATTAATCAGTGTCCAATGATACATAAAGTATATAACATTGGAAAATAATAATTTTATGTGCTTGTTCACCCTTCTGAACTTGAAGCAACTATAATTTGATGAAAAGTAAAAATTTCCCCCAACACTTACATGTTTGCACACCCCAGTAAATCTGTAATTAAACCCTAAAATCAAAACATCACAATGTTTTAAATGGTTTGGGTTAAAATAAAAAAAGTTAAAAGTGTCTTGTATCTGACAATACCAGAAGGTGTAACAAGGCCTGACGTGGGTTCTAATTTAAACTTATAATTTATTGGTGTCAATGCAGGGATCATTTCATGGTGTGTATGCATATTTCATTTCATTTGCTTATGTACATGGGACAGTTGAATCACTGGCATTTATTGTGTTTAAAGCTGTTCAGCGAGTTAAAAATAACCTGTAACATAAAAACCAACTCCACCCTGCTCTGCTGTTTATTATCTGTGTAATATATCTGAGACATATGACAAGGCACTGATTTCAATATTTAATTAAGGCCAGAGAATAAATTCCTTGTCAGTTGTTACCTTAACAATGCAATGCTGATGTTGCAGAAACCTGAAATGTGCAAACAAGCTCCTAAACAAACCACAATGTTTTGTTTTCTGCGAATATTCTGACCTCTCAGAGGTCATAACATTTTTTACCCATCTTTACCAAGGGTGCTAATAATTCTAAGCTATATTATGCAGTCTTTTTGATTATTTAGACTCAAGTCTCAACACTTACAGAATGCAACATTTGCACATGTGCACATCATTCCAGTACAGGAACTGGTACAGTTTCATTAGAGGTAAGAATGAGACAGACAAAGAAAATCCAGGCAATATTTTAATACAAAACCATCAAAGGAACACACAAGAAAAATCAATTAGTTAATCTAGTATGTAGTTTTAAATTAACTTTAACTTCGTCAAAGGGTTTTGTTGACATAAATTTACATTATATTAAGAAACAGGAACCGATATCTGACACTAATTATGCATTTCAAAAAGACAATGCATTTTCTATGAAAAATAAAAACAAAGCATTACAATATACCTTGTACAAATGCTCTGATCTTAATAAAAGTCCCAGACTCTTTCTAAATAACTTCACTGTTGTAGAGAAATAAAGAATAATTAAGGCATTAAATTGCAAATAGTTTAACAATCAACACTGGCTAGTCTGCAGCATCTGAGATCTGTGCAGGTCCTTGGATTAAAATAACACCAGATGTTTGAAGTGATTTTTAAAATAAATGTCCCAAAGAGAAACAACTGAACAGTTTGGAACAACCTTTTGAGATGTAGAAATGCCTTTAGTAACAGTTACAAAAAAGAAAAAGGACCAGAAAAACAAAAACAGTTATCATGCAATATCTGGCATGTTTTAAGGTGCAGTCTTTTAAAAGGTGTTACACAGTTTCTCATAAACCCATCTGGTTTCTATAAAAACACATCTCTGCTGTGCAGACATTGCTAAGCTCTGCAACAAATAAAGGCACATTTCTGTTTCAGCACTCTCTGTCCCAAAAGTACTTCAGCATAAATGACTTTCACGATCAGTTTCCACTAATCTGGGGAATCTGAAGTCATTGAGATGTATTAGCAGTCATTTAGAACTGTAGAGTGCCATAGACAGAGACAGTAATCTTTGGCACAGTATCTAGACTTGCATCAGTTTATAGGGCTTAAATTCTGCTAATATTTCCCTACTTCCTCAAACCGGTTCCTGAAGCTAAGAGGCTATAAATGTACTATTCTTTCCAGTGAAGCCTGATTAGCTTTTGCCTATCCAAAATGAAAAGCTTTGGAGTACTACATATAAATTCCAATGCATCGCTACAATATTCTGTCAACTTGAAGCTCACAGAGTGCACTGACAAACAATTTAATGAGTCTATTGTGAGCTTCTATGAGTATCAAGTACCAGTACAAGGCAACATTAAATTCAAACAGTGAGAAGACAATGTGGACTTTGATTATCTGAATGTTGTGTCGCACATATTTAACATAGCAGCACTGATCAGCTGCATACTTTACAGATTTAGAGGACAGGCCTCACGCAGAAAGAATACAGCATTATACATTTGTTAGCCTTATTGTACACCTAAATGTCTCTCTCTCTCTCTCATACACTTTCTCAAAATGGGGGTTTAGATCATTTATCATTCATCTTAAGACAGTCTTAGCGATTACAACTGCTGCTCAAAATCACACTATTATGATTTTTTGCATCGATACTTACAAAAACACTCCTTTTGATTTAATAATAAATGCCATATGGTCTTCACTCATTTGATAAAGCAATGAGGGTGTTTCTGGAAAAATAACTAACTCTGTAATTTCCACAAAAAGAGATTTCAGATTCTGTATTCTGTACTTTTCCCTCTATTTCGGTGTAGTTTTATAGCAAATTAATTATCTTTGCTTGTGAACCAAAGGCCTTTAAACTCAAGTTCAGTGTGGAGTGCAGCCAATATAAATAATTTATTACTCATAAATAAATGGCAAAAACTTTCAGGTTTCACAAAGACATGAATCTAAACCTAAATCTGGACGTGTGAAGATGAATTCAGAGTATCCTCTTCAAACACTCCAGTAGCAGAGAGCAGCAAAAGTAATGCAGTTAACTGAGTGAAAATGAGTGAAAACGAGTTGAATGCGTTATTTCATTCTTGATAATTGGTTATGTCTTCTATAGTCTTAATAACAGCAAGAATCCGGTCAGGATAGGATATCTTGAGATATATCTTGTCAGGTTTAATCCACTCTTTTTACCTAGAGTTTGTGGGACTTTTCTTGGTGTCACCTGCTCTGTGGGATTCGATGATTTTTCAGGCCTGTCAAACTGTCACCGTGTTCCATCATACTCGTCAAAGAAGTCACATACAGATTTAGCCCTACGCAGCATACAGCCGTCATCATGGGACGTGGGAGTGTCAGTGATGTGTTCCGCTTGGTCAGGTGTGCAATACTAACACTCTACAATTAAGCATTCTTTTTGGTGAAAGTGAATAATTTTTGGTTTGGAGAGCTTATAAATCTGCTACCTTTGCATTCATTCCACATAACCAGTGTATTTGCATGGATAGATTTTGGTCATTTTGGTTTAAACTGGAGCTGTAACAAATGTGTTAGAAAACTATTAAATTATTTGTAACACTACATCCTGAAACTGGGATTTCTATGTAATGTTCCAGCACTGTAATAAGTGCAGTAGTTTCAAGCCACACACTGTAGAATTTAATCACAAACCTGCTTGACAGCTAAACACAAAGACACAAGGAAAAATTATTGCTAGTTTATCGTTTTTCCATTATTCACAGTTCAACCAGTTCAACAGCTGCTGGCAAGAAAAAGAGTTAAAAAAAAGTTTTTAATCCTCCAGCCAAAGATGTGCTGGTTCAAGATCGGAAAACGTGCACGGCCCGGACCACATACTGTCTGCAGATGGGGCATTCGCTCATGCGCTTGCCGCACTTCGTGCACGTGACCATGTGTCCACATTCCAGAAGCACACAGTCGATTGGCGAGTCCATGCAGATCTTACACAAGTGTTCTTCCATGGTGGGTGCTGCTGTACAATCTTTAGGTAACACAGGAGAAGAAACAGAAAAAAAACCATACAACTACTTAAACATAATATGATATATAGGATGGATAAGCTGACAGCTTTCATAAGTAATTTCAACAGATTGTTTAGACTATGCCCTTGAAATTGCAAGGGCAAATTTGTTTTCTACTGTAGTGAGTACACAACACAGCTCTTGCCTTTTCCTTATGTTCCATACCAATAATAAAAAAAAAATATCATCAAAATAGAGATGCACCGATTTATTGGCCAATAAAGGCAATTTTTCATGTTTCAATGTTTAAAAACATCCCACGATCAGGGCCGAGTATATCCGGTCAATAAAAAGAGGGCGGGAAAACACACTGGATTCGTGCTGTGTGTAAGGATGTCGCTTATGTGGAATTACTTTGAATTGGGTGACAAAGACGACAAAACTGCAGTTTGTAAGCTCTGCACCGCTAAAATTTTTTACACCGCATGCTGCAGCAGAGCAGAAGCAGTGGGTATTTTTTTGCGTGCATGTTAACAAATGAATGCTTTTACACTGGACGCTGCAGCAGTGAAGCTGGAATTTCAGTGGTCAATTTTTTTTTTTGCCCACGCTGCTCGCACTGAATTAAAGCACCAGTGCATGTTGAAAAATTTAAATGAAGTTGCGTTGACAAAAAAAAGGCATATATACATTATATATATATATATATATATATATATATATATATATATATATATATATATATATATATATATATATATATATATATATATACATACACACACACAGCATCTCACAAAAGTGAGTACACCCCTAAGTGAAAATGTCCAAATTGGGCCCAATTAGCCATTTTCCCTCCCCAGTGTCATGTGACTCGTTAGTATTACAAGGTCTCAGGTGTGAATGGGGAGCAGGTGTGTTAAATTTGGCGTCATCGCTCTCACACTCCCTCATACTGGTCACTGGAAGTGCAACATGGCACCTCATGTCAAAGAACTCTCTGAGGATCTGGAAAAAAGAATTGTTGCTCTACATAAAGATGGCCTAGGTTATAAGAAGATTGCCAAGACCCTGACACTGAGCTGCAGCACGGTGGCCAAGACCATACAACGGTTTAACAGGACAGGTTCCACTCAGAACAGGCCTCGCCATGGTCGACCAAAGAAGTTGAGTGCACGTGCTCAGCGTCATATCCAGAGGTTGTCTTTGGGAAATAGATGTATGAGTGCTGCCAGCATTGTTGCAGAGGTTGAAGTGGTGGGGGATCGACCTGTCAGTGCTCAGACCATATGCCGCACACTGCATCAAATTCGTCTGCATGGCTGTAGTCCCAGAAGGAAGCCTCTTCTAAAGATGATGCACAAGAAAGCCCGCAAACAGTTTGCTGAGGACAAGCAGACTAAGGACATGGATTACTGGAACCATGTCCTGTGGTCTGATGAGACCAAGATAAACTTATTTGGTTCAGATGGTGTCAAGCATGTGTGGCGGCAACCAGGTGAGGAGTACAAAGAAAGTGTGTCTTGCCTACAGTCAAGCATGGTGGTGGGAGTGTCATGGTCTGGGGCTGCATGAGTGCTGCCAGCACTGGGGAGCTACAGTTGAGGGAACCATGAATGCCAACATGTACTGGGACATACTGAAGCAGAGCATGAACAGTATGCAGTATTCCACCATATAACGACCCCAAACACCTCCAAGACGACCACTGCCTTGCTAAAGAAGCTGAGGGTGAAGAAGATGGACTGGCCAAGCATGTCTCCAGACCTAAACCCTATTGAACATCTGTGGGGCATCCTCAAACGGAAGGTGGAGGAGCACAAGGTCTCTAACATCCACCAGCTCCGTGATGTCGTCATGGAGGAGTGGAAGAGGACTCCAGTGGAACCTGTGAAGCTCTGGTGAACTCCATGCCCAAGAGGGTTAAGGCAGTGCTGGAAAATAATGGTGGCCACACAAATATTGACACTTTGGGCCCAATTTGGACATTTTCACTTAGGGGTGTACTCACTTTTGTTGGCAGCGGTTTAGACATTAATGGCTGTGTGTTGAGTTATTTTGAGGGGACAGCAAATTTACACAAGCTGTACACTCACTACTTTACATTGTAGCAAAATGTCATTTCTTCAGTGTTATCACATGAAAAGTTATAATCTAACATTTACAAAAATGCGAGGGGTGTACTCGCTTTTGTGAGAGAGAGAGATATATATATATATATATATATATATACACATACATATATATGATAGATAGATAGATAGATAGATAGATAGAGCACAGGAAAATATATGTGTAATATATTTCATAACCAGTTAATATCATAAAAAAAGGTGATATTGCCAGTTTGATGTTCAATGTGGTGAGTGAATGTGAAGACTAACAGGAGGTTCTTTAGAATTCAGTCAATGTTAATATGAATTAATAACATTCAATTAAAGTTAAGAAATCTTACTTTAATCTTCAGAATTTAGTTCTTGTGAGTAATGTGTTTTCTGTTTATGCGACCAGTTATTGTGAAACAACTTGTTAAAATGGAGAGTATAAAGTTTTTATTTGCATTTCCTTCAGAATTGTGGAATTATTTATTATTAATTTAAAAGAAGGTATAAAAGGCAGAACCACCAAATAATCGGTATCGGCTGAGAAATTTAGTATCGTGCATCTCTACATCAAAAGGAACACATGGAATATAATAAGAATTAAGAAACTTTAAGCTACATACAATGCCTTGTGTCTAAACTTCCCGACACATTATGCTTTGATTTACAATGGCGCTTCATGTTACCAATTTTAACTATTGCTACACACTCTGAACAGATCAGACATTTGTAATCAGACCATAGGCTAAAAGTGTGTAAACTCTTCCTCTCTTAATAAGCTGCCTTCAGCTAAATAGTTTACGCAGATGCATGTGATTGAATAAGCTGCAACAGAGGAAAACTGGAGGTGCTGTAATATGCCTACTATTTTAACTTACGCTAACTGGTTCCATTGCAGTATTTTTTTTTAGCACTTGGTTCAATCTGCTTAAATACTTAGCTGATGACCATTGGTCTAGAGCCTTTATAACTTCCATAGTTTTTCCAAAATATATTTATTATTATTATGGTACTTTTCTAGTTCTTGGAAAGGCAAATTCTTGTCTTTAAATTTTCCCAGACCTGTGTCAGAACCTTGTACATGTTACAAAATATATTTAGTAAAAGTCAACAAAGGTGTATGCTTGAAGACAGGAAGGAATCATAACCATAATTTATGCTTTTTGTAATGTTTCATAACAGCCTCAATTCTGACTTCTACTAGATTTTTAAATCACTAACCAAATAAACCTGGGATAATCAAGGGACTCAAAAAACATTAAAATCAGTTAGTGATGTAATAAAATGATCTTTCATATGTACAGTATATAATATATACAGTATGTCACAATTATAATATTCAATATAGCCCAAGACTATATTTTTAACTAAAGGATCATTCAAATGAAGTGTTTAGTCTCCATCATGACACTTACTTATTACATCATTGGCATGAAAAACTGTAAAAGAGAAAAACAAAGCCTAACAGGCACTGTATAGGAAAAGATATGCTCTAAATGACCTGTGTAGCCAGGTGGGTATGACTGTGTACATTTTCATGTCATATAAGATTTACAGAAAGAAAATTAAATGCTTTTCATCTTTGTCATTATGTATCTTATACAAGACTCACCATGCTTCATTTATACAGTATGGCCAGTGTGTTTTGTGTGTCCAAGCTCACATATACTTTATCTTAATTTACCTACAAATATGGCCTCTATAACCTCCCTGCACCTTTAACATGACCACTCATTCGACACAGGCATGGGTACATGTCTCACCTAAGTTCTGCAGATCCTTCTGGTCATTATAGAGGCGTGTGACTCGCTCCATCAGTTCCCATTTTTCACAGCAGCCCTTGTAGTTGACGAAGTTCCTGGCTAAGATTTCCTTTAACTGACGCACAGTCAGAGCCTCGATATCCTCCACTGACGAAATGTCTGAGAGAGATGCCCTCCGACCCAAGGGCAACGCCTCATCTGAGTCTGATGACTAAGAATGAGAAGGAAACATAGCAGAAAATGCATGAAACATAGCAGGAAATGCATGAAACAGAGAATAAGTGGGGGAAAAAAATGTAAGACTGGGTTTGTTTAATGTGGAAAAATAAAATACAGTTGCAATCAAAATCATTTTGATTGCAACTGTAGGTCTTAAAAGTGGACTTTTAATTTGGGACAATGATACGACTATTATAAACAAGTTACTCACTTCCTGTAACTCAAAACACAAAACAATTTGCAAAGAGCTGCAGAAGATTAATGAGATAAATGTCCTGCCTGTAAGTTATCACTTTCTCCTGTTTGCATGTGAACAACAGAATTAAAAAATAAATAAATAAATAAATAAATAAATAAATAAATAAATAAATAAATAAATCAATCTATTTCCCTTTTAGATTTATTTTTTCTGGTCCTGCTGAATAAAATGGGTGCAACAGAGAAAAGCAGTTCTTCAAAAACCATACAGTAAATAATTTAAAGATTTAAAGATCTGCCGGGGAAACTGATTAAAAGGATTGATTAAAAACACTCATCAGAATATATTTGTTTCCACTTGTAAATTTCTGCATCTGGGACTACAGTATCATATCATGCCTCTCACACCTCAGGCTACATATGCAGAATGTAAATACCACCTTTACCTACACTGGATATAAATAGACTACCAAAAATAAGAACCAACTAGTTCAATTCAGATTTGGAATGGAGTAAATTTTCAGGTCTGATCAAGTCTGCTTGCCTACACTGTGTTAAAGAAGAACTGCTGTCTTCTTCTTTCCAAATTACATCACAGGGTTGTTAACACAAAGTTGTTTGCTAGAAAAACTCCCCTCCACATATGACCTGGGTAAGCAAAGGGATTTTATTTGTGGTGATTCCAAGACATGCTTTTAGTTTCAACATTTATCAATAATGGGAAACACAATCACTTTCTGAAAATTCATGCCCCAAAAAATGTGACTTGACACTGTTCTATCAGTCATGCAGTGACCGTTGACGGATGAGAAAGCTCACACACCCACGCAACCATGCTGCAACCACTTAAAGCAATTCAGTGCAAGAAAGCAGAAGAAGAAAAGCAAGAAAGACCAGCCGTGTGCCATCGTGCATACCAGGACACACAAAGTTCTTTACTTAGTAAATAAGCAGAGCTGGTTTCAAACATGTTGTGGCTAAACTGCACGTCTGATCTTTGTGTCCTAACTATGACCTTGAGATATTTACTGGATCTATGATTAAATCCTCAGAGTTTATGGTTTTACTAGAACTGAATTTATTCTCACAGTGAAATAGACAAGAATTCTGCCAGTTATTCCAACTGTTACCAGCAAGTCTTAGGGAAAAACAAAACACTATAATTTATGCTCTGGAATAAATCTAAACCTGCAGACACGTCCTCTGAGCACCACAAATGGGAAAAATTCAGTGATTACATCAAGTTTAGCAATAACCTTTCCACAGTAATGAACAGACATTATTGCATGCTAGATATATGCAAACAGATGCTTGTGTACAAATAAGTTTCTCATGCAAAGAAGGAAATTCCCTAAAAAACCAGAGTTCACAGCCAATGCCACTCATCTGATCATGTGTAAAGTAGATTTTATTTGGAGAATAAAAAATGGAGAAAGATGAAAATTGTTAATTAAAGAAGTTAAGGCAGAATGTTTATATTAAACCAATACAATTCTGACTTTTAAATGAGAGTCACAATGAATGTCATTTAAGATATTTCTCTTGTTGGATTTAATAGTGCGAGACATCAGATTATAATTACTGAAATTATCAGCTTCTGACTCTGTTGAACTCGTAACTACCAGTTGAGAACTCTGAAAGCTCTGACTTAACAGGTCATCAGCTTCTACAGATATTTTAGAGAATAATGTTAAGATATAACTGTATAGGTGTCTATCAAACATTCCCCATCATTTTATAGTACTGAATGCATAATAAAGAGTTTAGTTTTCTACCTAGTTAAAGATCGGTGTCGTACAAGTTTCTATAGGAACAGCATATTTCTTATAAACAGGAAATCACCCAACTCTGACATGCAGTCACTCATGTTTACATCCCTGTTTTTTTTAATGTATTATTGGGATTAACAAAAACAGAGTGAATTATAATTAGGTTGGGCTTATGATCAACCTATAAGAGTATTTCCTAGTTAAACTGTATTTTCATGGTCGCGCAAACTTAAGATTTTTCCTTTATAAAACTACTATTGATTAATAAGTTTAAAAAGAGTAAGCACTCTCCCTGTTTAAACCAGGTCGGAGGTCAGGAATAAAGATCATGCTGGGTGAATAAACTATTTAAATGAAAACGCAGAGTATGGTCCAAGTCTCAGCTTGGAACTAAATGAAGGAGCGGACATTTTAAATATCTCAATTTCATCCTCAAAGTTGGTTCCAAATTCACATTTTAAGCAGGCATGAAGAACATTCTAATCAAAGGTAAATTACACAGTTTAAATTGTGGCTATGCCCCCCCCCCCCCCCCCCCCCCCCCCCCCCGCCCCCCAGTGCTCGAAAATGTCACTTCTTTTCTTGTCCTCTGCTTCGTTTCAGCAGCAACAGGGATATAAAACACTGATGTAAGGCTACCTGGCATTCCTGTTCCCCCTGAAGTTCTGTCTCCTCAACATCAACTGGCTCCTCTGCCACTGACTCAATCTACAGGTAAAAAATAAATAAATTTTAAAAAAATCACACAGCGATAATCAGCCACAGGAAACTGCTATGGGAACCACAGCTGCAGGAGCTTACTTATATTGTTGCTTACACCAAATTGCACATGAAATGGTTGAGAGATGTAATTGGTATTGGTGTGTTGACATATCTGCCTTTTGTAGTAAGCAAATTTGTAATTAAATTTAATTAAAATAATTAAAGGATGATTGTTACTGTAATGGACCTGCTACTGTAGATCACTGACTGTTAAGAATTCAGTTCAATGGCTGAAGGAAAAAAGGATCCATTTTATGGAATGCAAATTTAATATAGGGTCCCAAATTCAGGATGAGTCATCAATAAATCCTTTATCATTTTCCAGGAAAAGACGTATCTAAATGAATTTTTTTTTTCCTGCTTTTTATTACATAAAATGTGCTTGAAGTAGACAGGACTATGTACACATTGCTAGTTTCAAATGTTTCAAAGAACACTACTTCAAGGACAGTCCACTTTAGATTAACTATGATTATGATGGCACTACCACAAATAAATGATCACATTGCCACCAATTTGGCCTACAGCAGTTTGGCCCAGCAAGTCTCATTTAAGTGAGGAGGAGTGCTATGACTGCAGTGTGTACACTTTTTGTTTCAGCTGTTTAATTCCAAAACACTGAGTCTACAAAAAGCTTATGTAAAAATAAATTACAACTATTCTGGTACATTATAGATAACCTTAGGAACAACACAACATACAGATAAAGAAGAAACTATAGGACCTTTAAACAAAAGCATGAACAAGAATATTTTAAATGTTTCATAAAAAGACATTTTTAAGAAGGAAAACCCAACAAGTTAGGGTACTTTTTGTGATTTTAAAACTCTCTGATAGCCTTGAAATGATGTTATATATTATATCTTAAAGGAGAATTAGCCACTAACTCAGGAGACTACTAACTCAGGAGATAGTCTTATGTGAAGGAAGTTCATGTGCACTTGCTCATACCATGGTCACTATGGGCTAGCTCCGAGATACGCTGTTTTAGCTTTTGCTTTTCATCCGAGAGTGGGGTTTTCTTCCCCAGAACCGTTTCATACCCAGAATGTTCAACTTTTAACTAGTTTTCCTTCAGTACCTAAATGCTAGCTGTAAATTTGTTTCCTTTTAAAGGAGACTGTTCACAACAAAACATACAATACAATACCACAGTGATGTTTAACACTTGATTCTGATTGGCTGACAAAAGTTCTGGTATGTGCAATTATGTTTCAATTAATGCACAGCTAAAGTAGGTCCAGTCAGATCTTGAACGCATTACAGTTCCATATCACTTCACCGAGTTAACGGAACTAACTAAGAAAAGTTAGCCTACTGTCCAACACAGCACACAGAGCTAACAACAAATAAAATGACCAAAATTTAGATTTTCCAGAAATAAGTAAGGAATAGTGGACGGGGGGCCATTTAATTATTAGAAAAAATAATGCGCACCGAGGTGGTAATGCGGCCACGATGCGAAGCGGAGGCTTGAGCCATTGATATGCAGTTATTAGAGAGAGTAAGAGAGAGACACACACAAAGAGAGAGACCGAAAACGCAAGAAAAAAGAAAGAGTGAGCACAAGAGAGCATGTGAGTTTGCAGTAATGAGGCAGAAAAGCTTGTGAACAAGTATCAATATTTATTTATTTATTTGTTGTATTTTCTGCAGTAACACCCCCCCAAAAACCCCAAACAAACAAACAAAAAAAACATGTGAATAAGTAGGCCTATCAATATTTATTTATTTGTTCTATTTTTATATTAAATCAGCATGATTTACTCCAATAACTGCATATCAATGACTCACGCCTCTGTTACTAGTTCTAAAAATGACGTTTTGGTATTAGTAACTTGAGATGGGATGTGCAAGAAATTTCTTCTATACACAAGAGCTGTTTAAGAATAAAAACCTCAAAAATGTATTGAAATAAAACCTCTGAACAATGTGTTGATGTGTGGTAACAGTGGTATAAGCATAATAAATGACTCCAGTCCGTTGAATTATTAGAAAAATAATGCACACTCGAGGTGTAACGGCCACTCCGCTTCCTGCTTGAATTCTCCAAACTAATTGGTCAGAAGGTGTTGATTAATTTTCTATAATAGTAGTGGCAGCTGTAACTCAAATCACAAGTTAATATTAATGTGCTTGTTCAACTATGTTATCGTTTCTATACTAACAAATCATACAGGAACTTTTATGGTAGATGCTCCACATAAACAGATTAAGAAACGTGTGAAACTGCTAATATGTTGAAGTTTTCTTTTAGAAGACGTTTATTTAACATTTATGGAAAAACTGCACCGCTTTGTAACAGTTAGGGGTAAAGCAGTAATTTCAAGTGTTCGGATATGGCTGAGTCTTCAACATGTTGGGTGCTTACAATTTCTGGAACATGATCAACTGTATTTATTTTGTCTTTTAATGTCAAGAGAGGAAAAAATGAGAGCTTGGTGAGGCAGCAACTGTTATACATGCTATAATGTAAGCAATAACATAGCTAACTTATTTTTATAGATGTTCCAGAACATTAAATGTAACTAAACAAATACGATTTTATTTAATGAATTAAAAAATGTTAGTTAAAATGTTAGAGTTGGCAATTTGTTCACATTGAGATGTGCTGTTATTGGACAATAATCAACTTCAGGGGGTATTTTCCTAGTACAGCACATGCCACTGTATTTTACATCTGTCTAACCTCATATACTTATCTACCAAAAAAACAATTTGCCTTGCTACCCTTCAAATTAAACATGTTGAAAACGTATAAAAACTATACAGGGAGGTCAGCACTGAGGACTTCCTCTTCCCTTACCTGCTCGTCCCCTGCAGTCTGTGACTGGGAAGTCAGGTCGGTCATAACACCACTCCCTGGAGAGGGTTGCTCTGTGATTGGGGTTGGTTCTGAGATCATTTCCTGCTCAGACAAAGGTGTGTGTGCGTGTGTCTCGCTTGGTGTGGATGCATCAGAGGTAGGGGTCTGCTGACCAAGGACAAGCTCCACAAGTTCCTCTTTCTCTCTGCACATTTGCGTAGGGACTTCATGCAAATGAAGGTAGTCCCGCAAGTCCTTTACTTTTAGCTTCATCAGCTCTGCCCGCTCAAACATGGTACCATGGAAACGCTGACACGTGTGGCACAGCCGCGGATGAGGCTCTAACTGAGCGGAGCAGCGACTACAGTAATTCTTTTTGCAGTCTACACATACATGCTGTAATGAGTAAATAAAAAAAAATGAAAAAAGAGTGATGGTCAGCTCTGAGTGATGGACAGGACGTGCACTATGAATTGTACATGGAAATGAATATGGAATATGTATTGTTTATGACTGATTTGGTAAGCAGCAGAAAGTTCTCATTGTCTGTGGTCTGTCATTGATCAGCTCACAGCTGAGAGGAGCCACACACGCACACATGAAAATCCGCTTTAGCTATATGTTAAACACTGAGTGCAACTAAAAACAAAACCGATCCTAAGAAATTGTTATATGTTAATTGTAAGGACAAGTAGTGTGTGGCATGTTTAGATTTCATGTTATTTTTAAGGGTCAGGATATTATAAGACTAGTAATCTCTCAGCTGTTGACTACGACAGTTGTGAATGTCCATCGTTTGAGACAATTCAGCATTTCAGCTATTATATTTCATACAAAAATGATCTGTACTAAATTGATCTGTACTAAATAAAAGATCTTGCTATTTGGCTGCGTGTAAAAAATGGCTTAGACAGAGTGCACAGTGCTCTGTCCATTTCCTGTGTTCTTCATTTAGTAAATAAATCTGTTACTGATCTTTACTGCAATGCTCCCAGGGAAATCTCAGAAAAAGTTTCTAGGAAAGGCTTTGCTCCAACAAGTCATATGTTGAAAACAACGCTATTGGGTGGGTACAGATCATGATTTCTTCACAGTGGATAATAAATATTCTAGTTAAACACTGCTTAAGACTGACTGCCAGCAATGCTGTATATTTTAACTTAGTTTAAAACATGAAATCGAGAACATCGATTTCATGTTGTTCTTCAACCCAATGCCAACATTGCAGTGTTTTCATGTTCTCAGTACATCAACTTAATCGCTAATTACCAAATCCTTCAAGTGTTTGAAATGGGTGCGTTATCCAGTTGGGGAGATTCCTTAGAACAGCTCCTTTGGTGGAAATGAATTAAAATAGCAAAACGTTTCACTAACAATGACTCAAGTTGCTCAAGCAAATATTTTTATTAAGCTTAATTGATCTCAAGCTCGGGAAACCACACTTACAAGATACCAACTATACCTGAAGGGAAAATACTAATATATATTATGTTCATATGTTCATTACCTTTCTTTCAAGGGAGTCAAAGCGGCCTCCACATGCCTTACATATGTGCTCTGGAGCTGTGGGAGATGAGTTACTAGAGCTGCTATAGCCTGAGTTAGTATACGCCTGATGGCGTGAGCTTGATCTACGGCTGCTGCTTTCCTCCACGGTGGGTGAGTCCAGACAGAGCCAGTTACAACAACTGGCCCACATACTCCACAAACTTCCTGAAGAAACAGAAATAAAACAATGAAATTATTTTTAAATAAATTTGCTATAATTTCAGTCCAATATGCTCTTAAAAACAAACTAGGCTCTTGGGGTACTTGTAAAGTATAATTTATTGTTAGTGTTACACCATGTCATGTCTTGATGTGAGCTACGGCTTTAAAACACTTTTTTTTTTTTTTTTTTTTTAAATCTGTAGCAAAGCACAAAAAAATATAGAGCACATTATCAGAATAATCAAAGGCTGGCATCTGCATAACCAAATGTATGCATTATGAAACCACAAGTTTCATTTCCAACCTACTGCTTAGTTTGATATTTAATCCATGGAATCCTGGCCTATGTTTCTCAACTTTGGACAGCTGCAGTTATATGCTAGACATTATGGACGCATGTTGGTGATTTAAAAGACAGTAAACTGAGAACTCTCTGGAATTAGAGAGTTAGAAGCAAAAGCTTGAAGTGGAAATTGCAGTTTAAGAGACTAAACTGGACTCTTCTTATCAGGAGCACTAGGATCTAAACACTGAGGAGTGAGTTTACTAGGTCAGAGTACCAGCAGGTGGTTTGGTGTTTTGTTGCTGAAGTAGAACTCCTATCATTTATTCAGAGTGTGTGTGCATGCTGAGATACAAGAGCCTTGCCACACAACTCCTACTAGGATGACACTCATTTTGAAACACACAAAAGAAGCCACCCGAAGCCTGGCTGTTTCTAAACATCTTTGTTTGCATCAATCCAACATTCTACAAATAAATGCTGCACTTTTTATCTTGTAAAACTAAAGACCAAAGACTGGTGAAATGTGGGATCAGGGTATGAAGCCTAATCTTAAAACTTTATAATACTCATAAAATGAGGTCTTTGTGATTGCACACAGTAGTAGTAGATATATTTCAGTAGTATCTAACCCTACTATTGATGTAAAACGTACTCCTCATTTGTACTCAAGTTCTTACTGTACTCACTGTCTGCTTGTCCATGTCAGAGAATAATATGCAATGTGATCTCAAATAGCTCCATTTCTCCCAGCTACAGAGAACTTGACTTTATTTACAGTATGTGCTATTCTTTTACGGTTGCAAGATCTTTAGAAGTATTCTAAATGTATTAATAGTATATTTAATGGCCCCATGGAAAAATTAATGATGTAGCTTTTACATTAAGGAGCACGTACAGTCATGCAAAAAAACAAGTACACCCCATGGAAATTGCTGCTTTTTTTTTGACATATTTGGAAAAGCAAACATTTGATCATCTTTGAAACTGCCTTTTAATAAAAGGTGATACTCTTATCAAAATGGCACATAAAATTAACATTTTTTAAAGTAATTTTCACAATTTAAATTAATAAAAAAACAGATCAGTCACATGGAAAAAGTAAGTACACCCTTACATTTATCACACCTTCAAATCCATAAAATTAGAACCAGGTGTTCAAGATTGGGTGCCAGTGATTAGAACCTACTTAAGGAGTGCAGTTAGAACTTGTCTTATTTAAACGTCTCATATCTAGTGTCTGGTGTTCCCTTTGTTATTGAGGTGTGTGGTGTGACCATGCCAAGCTCTAAAGAGTTCTGTAAGGCCTTCAGAAAAAAGGTTGTGGATGCCTATGAGTCTGGTAAGGGATTTAAAATAAATAAATAAATAAATAAATTAAAAATAAATAAATAAATAAAATAAATTTTATATTATATAAATATATATATATATATATATATATATATATATATATATATATATATATATATATATATATATATATATATATATATATACATATATATATATATATATATACACACACATATATATACACATATATATACACACACACACACACACACACACACACACACACACACACACACACACACACACATATATACATACATACATACAAACGGCTTAAAATACCACAAAATTTAATCACAGGATCTGCTAGTAAGTCTTGCAACTGTTGGTGTCAAAGTGCATGCTTATACAATCAGAAAGAGATTGTGCAAATTTGACCTGCTTGGGAGGCGTGCCAGGAAAAAGCCGTTGCAAGACTACAGTTTGCCAATGAGCATATAGGCAAAGACCAGGCCTTTTGGAATAATGTGTTCTGGACACATGAATCAAAGATGGAGTTGTTTGGACACAGTAACAGCAGACATGTTTGGTGGAGACCAAAGACAGCTTTTCAGGAGAATCACCTCAAACCAACTATGAAGCACGGTGACGGAAATGCTATGGTTTGTGGTTGCTTCACTGCCTCAGGGGCTGAATAACTTGCATTCATTTATTCAACAATGAATTCTGCATTATATGAAGGAGTGCTTGAAGATAATGTGAGGCCATCTGTCCGAAAGTTGAAGTTGAACCAAAAATTCCAGCAAGCCTGGTGGACAATTATGCAAAATTCATTCAAGAAGTTATTTCTGCTAAAGGGGGCAATACTAGCTTCTGAGGCCAAGGATGTACTTACTTTTTCCACAGAAGAATATCACATCTATTGATATTTCTGTTGAATAAATCATTGAAAATGCAAATTTTGTGGTTTTGTTCAAGTGTATCAACTTCATTAATAAGCACAGTTTCAAAGATGATCAAAAGTTTGCTTGTCCATATATGTCAAAAAACCCAATTTCCATGGGGTGTACTTATTTTTTCACATAACTGTATATGGGAAATAGTCTATTTTGTTCTTTAACTTTTAAGCTTGTGTCTTATTTCCACAGTTTTCCATAGTTTTCACCCGAGATTGAGGCTAAAGAGGAAATCCAGTTCTATAATCCATCTAACAGTGTGAGAAGGTGAGGGCAAAATGTAGGCACAATAATATTGCTTCCATAAGAAATTATTTGGCATGTCTTTTTTTTGTGATGAAGTAGGATTTGGGGATGAAGCCATCTTTCCAGATGAAAGATCATATTTGTGAGCCTCGTCATAATTGCTCACATAGTTTGCATACCGCCAAGTCCACAAAACAACAGATCACAAATGATAAAAGTGGTGTATTGTGAGCAGCAAAGCATTTCTATGATTATGAAAATCATGTAGTGTTGACTATGCATTAGTATAATGGTTTTATGGGTTTAAAACTTTAATCCAGAATTTATTTATTGTGATTACTGTCACAGGGGTGTGTACATTGAGTATTTTACAAGGGCTTTGAACACAGCTCAGATTTCAGAACCAAAACTATCCATTTTATAACATTTATATTAATGTTGCCAAAATCCAACATGGACCTTCATGTTAAAAATGTCATCCATATACTTTGCTATCTCAAGCTATTACACATTTTCAGAAATTGATGAACTCTTTACTGGCAACTGTGTATATCTAAAATTGTATTTGAACAAAAACAGTGTAACTGAAGACCTACTGAAGTCACCTCATATAAACAGCTTGCTATCTGGCTGGATGATAACTGACACATATAGTCAAAAATTACAGAAGTGTATTTTAGCTACGGATTCCGAGGTTAATAAAAACCTATAATATATAAAGTTAATAATTTGTGAATATATGACACATTGAAAAGTAATTGTTTATAAATTATAATGACTAACATACCATTAAAGTTTTTCTCACCTGTGAAAATAGGCCACATACCAGCAGGTCATGTGTAAAAGCAAACCCACAAAAGAGAATGCTAGGACAAACGAAGGTATCCAATAACAAGGAAGAAAAGGCACAGCAGGACTACCCGCACTCTACTGTCCTCTATTAATAGTCTACAGTGGTAACCCAAGTCAAACAATAAAAACACAACTGCTTCCATGGCTACACAGATTCACTTTGCCCTGGGGTAATAGTTTCTAAATGAAGACAACAGCAACAGCAGTGAAGACGAAGGTTAGGGAAAGCCTTCTTAAAGAACATTTTTTAATTATAATATCATGCAAGAAATTGAACCTTATATCAGAGCTGGAACAATATGAAAATTTTACAAGGATGGCATCTGGACCCATCATCACAGAGACTAACCAATTCATTTTTAATAAACATTTTCTCAGTTAAACAGATAGCTAGTTACAGTATATGAATGCAACATTTAAGCATGGTGACTTTTTCCAACAGTCTGCTGTGCTACATTAACGTTAATTAGACCTTTGTTTAGGAACCTTACCTAGTCAGCCTTTACAACAAGCTAGATAGATAATACAAGATGATGGTGCTGTATTTAAGCAACATGTGTTTCAAAGTACACCTTAGTGACTCTTTGCCCAGACTGAAAGTAACATTTATTTGCAGTAAGATACAAAATATGAATAAAAAATAATTATAATAATGAATTGAATTGAAATTGAAATGAATAATTGAATTCTCATGAATTCAAGGCAAACACGAGGTCATAGCAAATCAAGTCTGCTTACATTTTCAAAAATGATCACAGTAAATTCCATGTAGAGGAACACCGCAAGTATTAGTTGTGGAAACTAATAATATTTTTTGAAAATTCAATAGTTTATTTAAAACACGCTACTTAGTAGCATGTGTAACTACCAACGGGCCTTGCTAACATTTTCCTATTACAGTATATTTTCATACCTGTATATTATACCCGTTCGCTATATTTATTAAGCTGATCATTTCACCATAAAATAACATGATTTTTACATTATTTTCACATGAAAACTCAGAAAATGGCAGTGCCAAATAACTAACATTTTCATATTGTCTGAAGGTCTTGTTACTGAATCTGACATTGCAGGGTAAAATATCATATTACAGAAGTTCCTGATATGCTGCCTGATAAATGGACAGCTCAACTGGCCTCCATGTTTCAAGATTGCATAGTGGAAAAGTGGTTGTTGTGATCTAACAGATATCTATTTCTGAAACAAACACTTTAATGGAAATTAAAGTGAAAGAAGACAGAATAGTTTAAATTACCCACTATGTTTTAACAGTAATTAATCAACTGCATCCTTAAATGCGTCCTAGAATAAAAATCACCTTGATAGCTGCAGATGATCTAGGTCTCTCTCATATACATATTACCCATTGTCAGGAAGCACAGCAGGCCATGCAAAGTTCAACAAGGCTGCAGGGACACTCCCTCTGACAAATGACGTACAGCCCCACAGCACAGGCCCAAACAGACAACAACACTGCTCTGGCAAGAGAGCTTGCAGAGAAACAGGATACAGGACACTACTGACTGCCCACAATAACTGCAGAAAGATATGCAGTTGTTTCTGTGGAACATACAGCACAAATTCAAGTATTGGACACTTCTAGGCTTTAGCACACCATAAAACTAAGGAATAAATCTTGACAGGGTGTGATACTATAGAAAAAAAATAACCAACTACGGAGTCGTTTTTCCACGATCATGAATAATTACATGAAGTGTTTTATTTTTCTTATACCATAGTAAATTAAGGGATGTGTTATAACAAAGGAATTTGAAAATGCAAACTATTTTAAAAATGTTACGTCTTTTTGTTTCTTTAAGTCCTTTTATAGTTATATTTAATGTGGTGGAACAAGTTAGCTCCTGCTATTACTTACATCAGCCATAAACAGCCATTCCCTCAATAGCCTCCTCATTTTTTGTCTTGAAGTTCAAAAGACAGAAAATACAGCTTGTCATTTTACTGAGAATCCACAAAACCCTCCATCTTGAAGACTTAAAAACCTGTGATTTGCCTTCCAGCCAGAACTATTGTCAGAGCCACGAAAATAAAAATGACAGTTTTTTTTAAATATATAAACAACAGCCTTATTTCCAGCCTCATCCAAAAATATAATTTATGTTTATTTGCACTGTAAGCTTGAAATTAGATTAAATAATCGAGAAATAAGCCTAAAATTTATATAATCTTCAATTATACAGTATACAGTAAAGTATTTAGTGGAATTTTTTGTGAGTGTTGCTGTGGCTTTTTAAAAAAATTGCGATGCAAATTGCAGAGTTTTTTTGTGGAAAACTACTTGAACTGGCTAAAATGTAATTGCACTAAATTATTTTACACAGTCTTTCGCAGTGATGTTTGTTGGTGAATGAGACTTTTTAGCTGTACTCATGTTCGACGCACGTGAATCAAAGCGAGCTTTGACAGGTTGTGATGACGTCACATGATGTGTCTTGGCCCAAATCTGCAGTATTTTTTGCAAACTGCAAGCTCCTCCGAATATTACAGAGTTTGCTTGATTTTGCGATCATATATGTGATCGTAAAATCACGAAATCCTGACGGGACTGATTATAAAATGTATATGGTTAACCAGTATGGTTCATATTAAACACTGACAGTGCATAAGTGACAAATCTATGTGTAGATATATTCATTCACAAAAATGAATTCACAGTAATCAGTCACAAAAACCATAAACACAAGCAAATGCTGGAATAACAGAAAAAGTCCACTTACTAAAACTCCCCTAAAACTGCTCATGTCTGAAACACTGAGACTGAATCATTAGATCAGTTCTCATTTCCTTTTTTCCCCATGTTGCTTTATGTACGAACAATTTCCCGCTGTCTGAACATCCATGTAGTCAATGGACTGTCACAAATTGGAAGTTACTTTTGCCTTGTGCCAACTTTCATCACACTTGAGCAAATAGTGAGTGCCGTTCTCTCACTAATCCCATGATCAAAAAAGATCTAGATATAGGATCACATCAAAGAATTACACTCTTCCCTAATGTTCCTAAGGAAGATAAATAGCTGTTGTATGATGGTCATCTCTTAATTATTGCTTGTGATGGCAAGTTTTGCTTTCACACTTTCATTGATTGACTTTTCTTGAATGACTTTTTAATTTATTGTAATTATTATTTACTGTTTATCTTCTACACTATATAGCCAAACATTTGTGGACACCTGCCCATCACACCCACATGTGGTTTCTGAACATCCCATTCCAGATGGAGTTCTTGCCCATTCAGCCAAGAGCAAGAGCATGAGTGAGGTCAGACACTGATTTGGGGGCAAATTGGCCAGTCAGTATTCCAGTTCATCCCAAAAGTGTTCAGTGGG
Source organism: Ictalurus punctatus (assembly GCF_001660625.3). Taxonomy (NCBI): domain Eukaryota; kingdom Metazoa; phylum Chordata; class Actinopteri; order Siluriformes; family Ictaluridae; genus Ictalurus; species Ictalurus punctatus. The sequence goes on along the minus strand of NC_030432.2, from coordinate 14,058,427 downwards.
ATTGAGGTCAGGCCACTCGGGTTCTTCTATTCAAACCTTGGCAAACCATATCTTTACAGACCTCGATTTGGGCACATGGGCATTGTCTTGTTGGAACATGTTTGAACCCTTTAGTTCCAGTGAAGGGAAACTGTAATGCTACAGCACACAAAGACATTCTAGACCAGGGGTGGGCAACCTTATCCGGAAAGGGCCGGTGTGGGTGCAGGTTTTCAATCCAACCGAGCAGAAGCCACACCTAAATCTATTGAAAGCCAAGACCAACTTATTAAACAGGTGGAATCAGGTGTGCCTCCTGCTTGGTTGGAATGAAAACCTGCACCCACACCGGCCCTTTCCAGATAAGATTGGACACCCCTGTTCTAGACGATTGTGTGTTTCCAACTTTGCTGCAACAGTTTGGAAAAGAACCAAACACATATGGGTGTGATGGTCAGGTGTCCACAAACATTTGGCCATACAGTGTACCACCTAAACAACTCTGCAACTTGCAAAATCTAGCATTTGTCTCGTCTTTTAGTTTATGAATCCCTGCAGATGCACTGGGTGCTTTGTTCTGCTGCACATTCACCTATTTGTATGTTTGGTAAGTCACTCTGGAAAAGCATGTCTGCTAAATGGCTAAACGCAAATGTAAAACGTTAGCTTTGAAATGATTAGCAGAATAACTTACAAGCTACATGAGAAACACTGTATTTCTTAACAAAGTGACACACAACTAATCTAATGGTAAGTTCTAAATAAAAGTCCTATATGATTTTGCATACATTCTGGTCAAGCTTTTCATCTATATGTCAACATCTATTCAACGGAAAACAGCTGAAATAACACTGTAGCAAGTAAAGTGTTGATGGAGGTTTCATATTTTTTATTGCCACATTGGTATTGGTAACAGCACATCAGCATAGTTTGCACTTAGTTGTTTTGCCTCTATAAATATACAAAATAAGACTAAATCAAACAGCAGCAGTGAATAGAATTTTGTGGCAGCTTAGGGACATTTTCACAGCTTAAGCCATCTGTCCATTCAGTTACTGTGCCAACAATAAAAACACTGGTTTTAGCTTTATAAAATAATATTCAAGTATTCCAAATGGCTGTTACTTCTGATTCTTTAAGAGGAGACCCTTCAGAGTTTTCATTATGAACGGTGAAGTATTCAGGGGGGAGTAGGGCATAGGCATGATCACATCAAATTGGATCATAGCCATTGTATTGGAAGGTGGGCCTTAAACATTCAACTGACAGTATAGTGTGAAATGCTCATCCTTGATATTTCGTTGTCAGATGGGTTGACCTACATGGCTCAGCCACAACAGTGCAAACGGTGATCTTGCATATGACTTGCACATGCAAGCACTTTCATTTTTGGTTCGTCACAGAATGTCAATTATAGAAGTTTAGGCAGTTGCTAATTTGCAACATCTTTGATCACTCATTCCTGATCCAAGTGATCAAAAATCGAATGACCAACTTGTTTTGAGTACCTGAAAGTACTTGTAACAGAAGAGAAAAGCATTCACCCTATTGGTGGGTGATCACAAGTTTGAATCCTGACTATGCCACAGTCATTTGTGCCAACCTTCCAGGAGACACCATCCAACTGTGAGTTAATGCACTGGGAAGGGGTTATTTTAAGTGTTGTGGTTTCCTTTAAGTGTTACGCAGAGCTGTGACGCAGCATGAGGAGCAATTCCAAAAGATGAAGGAAGTACTTTTGAGCCGCCACCCTACCCAGTTGTTTGCGATCATATAATAGGGGAGAGCCAAGTGAGCCAAGTGAAGGGTAGGAAATAGCAAGACAAAATTGTGGAGAAAATGGGGTGGGGGTAACACCTGAAGAAAAACTCAAAGTGCTTCGTTGATTCGCATGACCAGCCAAGTATTTGACTGTCCACATACCTGAAGTAAAGAATTCACTATAAGATTTGCTGGTCACAGACTGCACAAATCAAACTTTGGTACACTACATTTGCAGTATCACCTCAGCTTTGCTGCTATGAAGTGTATCATTTGGTGAACAACTGAGAAACCACTTTAAAGAAATACTACAGAGTGCACCTAAAGCATAGGTATGATCACCACAAGAGAATTTTAAAAAGAACAACCAGTTTATTCAAAACACACATATCACTGAAGTTTAAGGACAGCTATTGCGTCAGTCAGTAAACGTTTAAAACACAAAGTTTTGTACACTTTTTCAGTCAAACACCTTTATAAACGACTTTTTAAATATTTACAATTTGTCCTTTCCTAGCTGGGACTACTTATTCAGAGGGAGGAATATGTGCTTATGCATTATTAGTGTAAAAACAGGAATCAGAACGCACCTCAGTTTCTGTCTGAACGTGCCTGAAATGCCAGAAAACCACAACAATCTTCTTACTGTATTGCTTGAGTGTCGGAAATATACATAAAACTAAATACATATGCTTGGGTAAGACATTCCTTCTGGTCGGTTTAATCCTACGAGCTCTTTCTTAGACTGTACCAATTTGGACAGCTGCACATTTGAAATATTTATCGACATAATTCAACAACCGCCCTTCGACGTCTAGTAACAGGCTTTCCATTTGATTTTCTCAATACAGACAAGCGTGTTGAAATTCTTGTCTGGGGTCATGTCTGTATTTCTCATACACTCTTGATATAGTGAATAGAGATACGATTAGTATTCTTTCAACTCACAAAAATGTAGAAATAAGTAGCTGAAGGTTGTCGAAGTGTCCTTACCTTGACTACGATCCAGTGATGTTTGTGTAATGTGTCAGCTTCAGAGAAGTGCAGCTCATATCACATACACATCTATAAAGAGGAAACAATACTAGCATGTGAGAGTCTGGGAAATGTATTATCATCCTCATCAGCGCAATATGCAGGAATCACAACAAACCCATGACACACACTTCCACTCCTGATTTCTGACATACTGACAAATCAACACAGCGGTTAAAGTGAGCACATGAATAGAGAATTGTCTCGGGAAAGGAAGCCTTTAGCTTCTGTTTCTTTCTGGAAAGTTTTTCAATGACAAAGAGCACAGGTGACCAACTGAAATCATGACAATAGGAGGATAAATGAAATGAAATGAAATAAAATGAGTGGGCTGGGCTGGGCTGGGCTGGACTACACACACACACACACACACACACACACACACACACACACACAGCGGTGTTAAAGGAAGTTAAAATCAGGGCACTTTCATTTTATCAACGGGTCAGAAAAGAAAAACCCTATACAGAAGTTTTCAGGAGACTGAATCCGGTCGGTATTCAAACTGAAACTTTAATGGACATCCCTTACCACGCCATGGACTTAACTTCAGCTAGAAAGTTCGGTAGAAACCCCCAGAAGCCAGCTGTACCCGTCAGCTCATACTCATGTCTCATTACTAACAACTATTTGTCCTTATGGATCACCTGGTTAGCGAAGTTGGCTACGGCTTCAAACCCAAGCGAGATAACTTACTCACTTTCCGTAGCTGCACAACGCAACTCAAAAGTTTTCTCTAGTCCGACAAATGCAGAATCCGAAAAATTATTTTCCAGTGTAGGGACAACACAAGTTTCTCCAATAGTCCTACTGCCTGACCTGAAGCCCAAGAGTTTATTGTAAAACTCGCCCACTTCCACTTCGCAGTTCAACGTATCATTCGCTATTGTTGGTAGTTTTGTAGTACGTGCGCGTGACCTTGGGCAACGTGAAAAGGTCGGGAACGCGCACGTCGTAGGCAGAGGGCATGTCTTAAACTGACTGTGTGTGTTCCAAATAGCACACTTGAATACAATATACCACCCGGCTAAAACTCCAGCTTGGTCAGATCAGATACTAGCTACCAAAACACAGACTGGTGGTGGACAAACATAACATGGTCAACGGCTTAGTTTAATTATATGTTATTACATTCAGTTTAAAGTATATTATCTCATTTTTGCGTGCTGTATTGTATTGCAGTGCACTGTAGCTTGTACATTTATTTATTTAGTTTATCTATCTATCTATCTATCTATCTATCTATCTATCTATCTTAATAAATAAATTAATAAATGTTTGAAAGTTTCCTGTTGCCTCACTGTTGTGTTGTTTTGTAGAAAGTTTCTTTACGATTAGGGAAATTAGAATCATTTCATCTGCCAACACTTAGAAGTTTTGCCAGCTCAGGCTGTTTTGACTTATCTGTACCTGGAAAGACCACCCAAGCAGTATTTATTATTTTTTTACACTGTCATGTCTCCTCCTGTAAGTCAAATGTTGTTGTGGAAACAGCTGCTCCTCAGACTGTATCATTTACAATGTTAGTTTATTCACTGTTACCGTGATCCAAAAAGTATTTCTGTTTGCTGGTTAAAGGAGAATTTTGGAACAGGTTTCACAAGAATGTAGTAATGCCATAATTAGCACGAGAGGCTAATTAGCATTCTGAACCAAGATCGAAGACATCCAAGATTTAAGTTATGAATTGAAGAGCTTTAAAAAAAAAATCTGCTCCATAACATCAAACATTCATGAAAAGGTAAAGATAACATAAGATTTTACGAAGATAAAGTCAAATACATTATTGTTTAGTTTCTGTTAATGAGTTGGGTGTCATTGCTGCCCTCTTCATATCAATTTTCTGTCTTTTATGGTGAAAATGATGTGACTGCACTACATTGTGGGATGCAGTACTCCACAAAGACAGATCTGGCCACCCAATTGGAAATTTATGTTGTTCACACACTATGTGTAGCCTATATAGTAGGCTACACATGGTATACCATTTCATGCCTAAAGTCCCCAGGGTGCAGGACATATAGCCATGGAGTCCACCATTATAAATATTTTTTTAAATGGAATGTTGACGGAGATCAAGATAGACTATGGTCAGCTATTACTGGAATAGTTATTATATAATTTTAGCTCTAAGCAATCTAACAATAATTTAATTCAGACTAAGAAAACTTGTAAATATGATACAAAATGCCGAACTTTTTAACACACTGTAACTGCTTTGGGTTGCATGGTTTCAAAGTTCAGGGGGAAAAAAGCTCTAATGGCTCAATTAAATAAATATTTCGGAACACATTAATGTTTGAGTAATTGGATTTTAATCTGTGCCACGGTAGTTATGGGATCTGTACATTTTTCAGTCCCTGGATGCAAAATGGTTCAGAATACCTGCTACCATGTTTATTAATGTCATATAGCATGCTGTCAATATGTAAAGTTAATGCAGCATGAATGCATATGTCTGCACATGGTGTCAGAATTACATTGAAGGTTACAACTTCCCAAATGATCCTTTAAATCTAGTCCCTTTTATAATATTTGGATTTGCTCTGTAGACATGGTTCAGTTCATTTTACCACACTTCTCTGACAACACAGTCATTGAGGAGTGTATCAGTGAGAAGATGGAGGAGCCTGATTGACAGCTTAGTGGAATGGCATCAGAGCAAATATCTTCTAGAAAAAGGAGATGGTGGTGCACTTCTTTAAGACATCATCTCCAGCCCTTTATCATCCATGGTGAAAACACTGAAATGGTACAGAGCTTTGAAAGCCTGGCTGTTCACCACAGGAACAAGTTGGTTTTGGAAGTAAACGTCGACAGTGTGTGTTGGAGCATGTTTTATCTTCTGAAGGAGCTGAAGTCTTTTAGATTAAGCAGGAACCCACTGCACACATTCTAGTGTTTCCCCCGTGATATGCTTTTAGAGTATTGAAATACAGTCGAATAGGAAATGATAGCGTGTGAATAGTAAGATTCTGACCTCTAGTGGTTGCAAGCTGAAAAGCACTGAGACAGACTGCCTTTATTCTCTTTCCTAATCTTGAAAAAATGTTTTAAAATGTCAATGCTCCAAAAGAATTTTGTTGGCCATGACTTACAGTAGGCAACAGTTTAAATGAGTGTGGTCATAAAGAGTGCATGGTGTGTTTGGTTTGTTTGTACATTTAGTTGTAGGCTTTCTGCTGAAATCAGAAACATGTTTTTCCCAGTCTCTATTGATTAGAATATACTTCATATGATGTATAAATGTTTATTAAAACTGTTTCACCCATAAAAAATTTCACCCATAAAGTCCAACAAAAATGCACTTAAAAAAAACGGTGTTTATATTTAATGATGTTGAATGTCTGTGAAAAAAGTTAGTCCCTGTTATCACTCCACCAATTACAGCAACTATACAGTTGTTTCCTCACCAAACCTGCAGGAGGACCAAACCTGCCGATATCAAAAATAAATATATAAATAAATGTAATAATAGGAAAATAAATAAAGGAATAAATGACTTGATAAAACAAAGATAATTCATTTAATCCTAAATTATTTTTGTATTACTTTTTCCTTCATTTATTACTTTCTAAATTTATTTTTAAATTTACTTGTATTCTTTAACTTTCATTTACTTATTCTTTCCATATATTTTATAGCTATTTATGCGTTCATTCATTTTTATATTTATTTATTCCCGCATGTATTTATTTCCATATTTATTTATATATTTATTTAGTTTTACTTGTGTGCAACATGCAAATAAGGAGGCGGTCCTTGCGTAGCTCCAGTGCATCATTGGTTGAGAGCTCACGCGCGGCAAAAATGACGTCATTGCGGAGTGGGCGGTCGAGCGCGTGGAGTGCGCTTAGCGGTTGACACGGTATTTTTTGTAATTAGCCGCGCGGCGCCACTTCCGGAAATGAATGACTTCGATGCGACTCTTGCCGAAAGGTACGAATGTACTGTATGATCCATCCACGTGGGACTATAGAGATAGCCAAATGGCACAAAATTCATGGAAAGGTTTTTAAAAAAAATTGTGATTTCAATTTGCTTTGTACATACTGTTGAAAGAATATAGCCAAAGCTGAAAGTTTTTTAGGGGGTGCACCATGTTTTCATTCATCAGTATCTTCACAAATAAATAGTCACTAACTACACCATCAGACAGTGATTAAACCTCATTCTTTTGTCTCTATACATAAAGAGACATTTACACTGATGGGTGAATATAATAATCACCTCATTTTGTAAATGTGAGAAATGACAGTTGCAGGAAGCTCCCACTTTTTTTTTTGGCTTATGTCTACAGTAATTGCTACCATTTACAAAATGACCCTACAATAAATAATAAATCTGTTTAATGAAAAGTAAAAGATCCATGTTCAATAAAAATCTTAATGAAATGAATAAAGGTTGTTCAATTTAGTTTTATACATATTCTCATATTTATAGGCTAGCTATATTTTGTTGTAATGTGACACGTGATAATCTCAAGGTTTACTGGGTTTTATATGATTTTTTGCTCTTCCTTTTTCCATTTTGTGGGTTTTAGTGAAGTTTACTGAAAACAAACATCGTAAACAACAAACAGCAATTCCTCCTCAGTATTCAGCAACTACACTCGAGACGCCTTGCTTGTAAGCGTTGCTATGGTTGTTCCGACAAACTACTACTTCTCTCAGCTACTTCCTGTTGGTTTATATGACGATTACTCAGCGTCGCCCCCTTTCGTTCCAAAGAATATTACAACCGCGAGCGCGTCAAGTATAAGCGCCTTGTCCGTTTGGGACTTTAAGCGTCAGCACGCGCTGAAGGGGAAGCAGGGGAACTGAACTCTCCGGTACACAATTTCTGGAAAATCGTGGCCGCTACACAATAATTCAACATAATGCGAAGCGATGAAAAGAACTTACAACTCTCTAGTTGATCTGCCACATCCCGTAGCATTTTGGACATTGTATTGCTACTTGCCGCCATTTTCTTTGAAAACTCTGATCTCTATCGCTTAGTTAGACCTAACGCTTATACGTGAGCTCTCAACCAATCATGCACTGGAGCTCGCAAGGACCGCCTCACCATTTGCATGTTGCACACGGAAAAGTAAAAATAAAATGTATAAATAAATATATATGAAAATAAATACAGGCAGGAATAAATTAATATAAAGATATTTAAAAGAATAAATTATTTTAGAACAATAAGAATTAATAATAATTGAAAATAAATTAAGGAAAAAATACAATTAATTTAATTAAAAATTGTTTTATCAAGTTATTTATTCCTTTATTTTCCTATTATTACATATATCAATCAATCAATCAATAATTTGATATGGTCCTCCATACTCACCAGCCTCTCTTTGTTCCCTCGAAGTTAAAGAGAGAGATATGCAGCTTGTCATGTTACAGAGAAACCAGAAAACAAACTCCTCTGGCTTGAAGACTCACCCATGATAGACTACTTAAGTTACAACTTCAGTTCCAACTGTTACAGAGTACTGACACTGGAGACTCCTTCCATTAAAGTTAAATAAACATCTCCAAGTTTTATCATAATTGTGTGTATTTTTATATTATATTATATTATATTATATATATATATATATATATATATATATATATATATATATATATATATATATATATATATATATATATATATATACACATACATATACACACACACATATATAAATACAGATTATTATTGACCTATTAAAACCAGCACATTAATATAAACCCATAATCTGCCTTACAGCCTGAAGTACTGTCAGAGCTGCACAGAAAATTAATCAACATCTTTTGACCAATCAGATCTGAGAATCAGACATCTCTGATATACGGGAAATATAATGGCTCACAAAACTCGAAGGATGATGGTTCAGTTAAATTCTACTGCTAGGGCAGATGCTTTGACTAGATTTTGTAAAATAAGTATTAATTGTTCTGTTAGAAATGGGGATTTTGCAAAAACACAAAAATATTGACACTGAACCTACATATAAGCCATCCAGCATATTTTACCTGTGCAACCAAATGCTAAAAGATAAATGAAGTTAAAAGATAGTTTGAAACTGGAGTCATGAATTAGGTGAGAAACCACCAATGTCCCAATCCAGAGATGTGGTTATTTATGCATTGTCCAACATGAACCTCTCATGTGCTGTAAATGTGAGTCATGATATTCATCTGAAACACTTGTAAGATGATACATTTTATTGCCATAAACAGTGTAGGAAAATGAAAAGAAAAACAAAGAATAAAAACAGCCAATTCTTTTTATAGTACAGTAAGAAAATGCTCTACGTCTTTCATGTTCAGTAAAATGTAAAATAAAATGGTTGACACATGGATACCCAAAGAGAAATCTATACTTGATCTAATAGTAGACAAGACGAGTGCCTGATGTCACCTTGACCGGAAATGTGTGTGTGATGCATGTTTAATAAGTTTCCTATGTGAAGGCAGTATTACTGACTGTGTTAGAGATCCACAGCTAACCCTCATTTTTTTGGATGAAGTACATGCTGTGGAAGTTAAGAGACTGACTGATACTGTAGCCGATATCCATGTTCATATCTATCATGCTTTCATTTCACTCTTCTACTCATAGTGTGGCTTTGTCTTTATCGCAGAAAGCATTTCTCACCTGGATTATACAGACATGGTCAAAAAAAAATCTTCCAAAATGTTGAATTGTGTACGAAACAAATGACTATTCAGATTCTCCTAACATTTAAGCCGTTTAATGGTTAAGACAGTGGAAACTAAAATATTTCAATAACTGAGCAGCAAGTTAGGAAGCAATACAGAACACACAACTGGGTAGCAATTATTTGTTTTCTTACATTTCAAATTGTTTTAACATGATAATGCCTTGGGAAAAGGAGACAAAAGCAGATACTGTAAGGTCCTTACCCAAAGGCAACAGAATGAAACTGAAGCCACTGTCCTCAGAGGCTCGCTTAGGTGTGTAGGAAGTTCATTTATAGCAGATAGTCACGGGTGGGTGTTAACCCATGCCGTGCCTGTTTTCAATCATCTTCTCTTTAGCCAAGTGGAGAAGCTTGGCACCTTGAAAGATTTTTTGCTGGCCAAAGCCCGTAGATCCAGTCTAGCCTTCCGGAATAATGCAGCCACACAGCTATATCAATTCTTAAACAAGAAAACAAAAAATAAGAACAATGATTTCACAAGGGCCTGTTTCACAAAGGCTGAAAGGTAACACCTAATATTTTGATGAACAAAGTGACCAAATAAAATCAGTCCCATGTGAACAGGAGATTGCAGTAAGCTAATAAAAGAAACTTCATTATTTCTGTTCATGAAATGTTCTATTTTACATTCACCCCAAAACTGAACACTGCTTGTACAATTCTACTACACAGCTTTACCAAGCCAATTTTCCATTAAACACAACCAGGGCTAGGAGAGCATCTAGGAGGGCTAGGAGAGCACCATCCTAGTAACCCAATGTGCATCCAAATATATAGATCTAGGTTTATTTTACAGGAGGGATCTCCACAAACAAGTGAGAGCTGGTGCACTGACCATACAGGACATAAAACTGCTTGTGCCTCCTCTGAAAACATCAAATCTACAAATGTTTCCAGGTTAAACATTTAAGAAAAGGGAAAAAACCAAAAGGGAGTGAAGGCAGGGGAAATATCCACTGACAGTATAACCTGCGTCACCAGCACAAAATAAAAATTTATTGAAAAGCACAAGTTACATGTACCTATAACCTCCTGCAGGTAAAGAGGCCATATCAAATTAAATCCACATCCAAACTGCATTGTTACAACTGCACAAAACTGTGACAGGGGAGTTGTGTAGCATGACTTAATTTTTTAAAAACAGTTTGGATTCCATGAGACAGCAGCTATCAAACCCTTTTTGCACCACAAAGAATGTAAATGAGCTTTCCCCTGACAAACTACAGTACAGAGCAGGCACTATATACAGGGAAGCAGGGATGGATGTAAAAACAATTTATCTGTTTGACATGCATTCACGAGCTGCTCATTTGTGTATGCTTGTGTGTGTGTGTGTGTGTGTGTGTGTGCGCGCGCGCAACTGTGTCATGAAAGTGTATGTTTTTTTTAATCATATTTTTCCTTCTTGAATAAATATATTAAAATCAAATTGGATTCTGAAGGAGGGATTCATCTCTAACTATTAGGAATGATGACAGAGTCTTATCATATTCCTGTTGGCATGATGACACTTTTTTTCTTTTCTCTTTTTCATTTTGTCTTCTTGTCCTGGTCCTGCACTCTCCTCTCCCCTGGCCCCCCTCCCACTCCATCCCTCCCTCCATCCATCCATCTCAGCATACTGAGGGAGGCTGCAGTCTCTTTAGTGTTTGTCTTTGGATATTACCTCCTCCCTGGGTTTGGCACCCCCAAAGATGGCCGAATTTGGGTTGGCCACTTGGTTCAGGGGCTCGGAGACTGTGCGCGGCTTCAACTGTAGCCTTGGTCTCTGTGCTCTTTCCTCTGAAGAAGAGAGAAAAATACAGCCTTGAGGAAGGCAGAAAGCATTACAGCACACTCTAAAAAGAGTCAACATTGCTATAATTAATATATATATATATATACACACACACACACACATACACACACACAAATATAAACAAACACTTTCTAAAACACATTGCTGCCCTCAGCTATCAGGTGCTGCAAAGTGGAAGCGTGGCAAAATACATCACTGTGAGCTTGCCACAAACAATGCTGAACTGTGTGCTAATAGAAGATGTAGATCGGTTGTTCAGGCCTGACAATGGGGTTAAAACAATGACTTTGAGCTACTGACTCAGCTGAGATAACAGGCTACAGAAACAAAAACCTAACTACCGACCACCGACAGGGGGCAATACAGTGCTGTTTCAGAGGCACAACAAACGTTTAAAAAGTAAATACCAAGCACATTAAACTAATGTTCAATCAGGTGACTATTTAAAGAAAATTTTTTGAAAAAGGTATCTCAGTAGGGTGTTGGGCCAAGACAAGCTGCCTTCAGTTTCAATACACCGTGCCACAATTCTACAAGAACTGTAAGGAGGGATGAACACCATTCTTGCCTCAACTGTTTATTTTTTATTATGGTGTTCAAGACTGCTGTCCAAGCCATAGCTACAAAATCTTCTACAGATGTTCAACCAGGTTGAGATCTGGTGGCCATGAGATTTGGTTTACATCATTTCATATAGCCCTCATGCCAGGTGGATGGTGTGGGGCATTTTGGAAGAGACCACTCCCATCAGGATAGAAATGTTTCAAAGAATAAAAGATTAGACAGAATACATTTTTCATTGATTTGGAGAAGCTTCCCTCCATAGCATGCCAGAGTCTGAGATTTTTCCTTTAATTTGTCACCCATTTACTCGGAGATTATTTTTTCTGGAATTATTATTATTATTATTATTATTATTATTATTATTGTTATTATTATTGTTATTATTATTGTTATTATTATTGTTATTATTATTATTATTATTATTATTGCTGTTGTCAACCAGCCGCAAATCTAAAAATAAGCCAAGAATATAATCACTCATTAAAACATACGAGACCTGCACAAGCATTCACATCTCTAATAGAAATAATACGCATACAAATTAAGCATTAATAAAGCTATGACACCATCAGAGGGTTCTCTGAAGTCTGTTGAGCCTCCACGTGGAGGTCCATCTCTGTAGCGGCCCATTCCACCACCGCCACCCCGTCTGTCGCCAGGACGACCAACTCCACGACTCCTCCCACCCATGAAGTCATCATCTCTAAACCCTGAGGCTGGAAAGAAAAAGCAGATTTTAATGCATGTACCAACACATCTAAAACACAAGTTGTACCAAAATACTGATCTTCAATATTTGCTTCAAAATAATTACAATAAAGCTCTTATGTCAGATCAGTATTTATAGACAACTCCTAAAAGGGATCTCTTTCCACACCAGCAGTGAGACTGTAATACGACTGATGGCAATGAGATGGAGTCCCTATGACATCATGAAGATTTAAAAAAAAAAAATCTATGGAAAAGACAAGGGAATATTACAGCATCTCTTCATTTCTATGACTGAGGGTATACTAAAGCTACCAGCTAGATCATCTAGACCTGTACAACAGGCTTTTTTTTTTTGCCCATATGCCTTTGTTCCCACTCATCGCACCTCCTCCTGAGTGGTCGTAGTCGTCTCTGGAGTCTCGTCCACCTCCTCTGGGCCCCCGTGAGGCACCGCGGCCTGAAATGCACATGGGGCTACGTTTAAAACACACTGCAATCTAAAGAAAATGTGTGTGGCTGAAGAGAGCCACCCACACACACTGGTTCTGCTAAAGTGATCTCCTGCCATGCCCTGGTTAGTCACACTGCTAGGAAAGGGAACCATTTTCACAGAAAGGCAGCCTTGGGAAAGCAGTTCACATGGAAGTGAAGCTAAGAGGAGAGATCATGGAAACCTAGGATGTAGGATTATTTGCTATTAGTAGAAAATAAGGGAAAACAAAGACACTGTAGTGAATGAAGAATGAGCAGGAAGTGAACAGTCACCTACTAAAATCCAAGTTATTTGGCTTAGTTGTAAAATTCTAGTTAAATTATACTGGAATAAAGTACCTCACTTTGGACAGCCTACAAATCAAATCCCGCAAATACCTCAGGAAGTGAGGGATATAAAAAGAACACCACAGGAGATACAGAGAAGATCATCAGTATTTTAACTGTTCTGACCATTCCCTATCACGTACGTTGTCAAACTCATAAAACCATTGTTTTTATTGTTTTGTAGCGCTTTAGTTGAACGCTAGAACAAAGTACTCAGTGACTATTAGGTAAATATTCTAAAAAATATTTGAAAATGTATTATTGTTCAAATAACCTACATCTTTATCCGGTGACTTAAAACTACACAAAATAAGTCCCTTTTAAGTGTGACTAATCAAAAATACGAATACATTAATCAAAGTTATATTCTGAATTTATAAACGTAATGGCAGGCAGATACTGAGGTTTTATTAAGCTTTTAATTGTGACTAATCTAATTAGATTCGATTTATCTAATCAATCCAATTAATTATGATATTCAATAATCAAATCTTTAGCACACTATTTGAACAGATATTCAGCATAACAGCCCATTTGGTTGAATTACTAAAAAGAAAAATACAAACTTAGGAGCTTTGTTTGTGAGCATTACTGAAGGAATTCTCACCAATTCTCATCCTACCTGCTCTAGTTCTATTTCTCAAAATATAAACAAAATAGTAATTTGAACCGCCGTGATCCTGACCAGGATAAAGCAGCTACTGATGATGAATGAATGAAAGACAAATGTCACAACACTATGCAAGCCTCATATATGCTCTCATGTTAATGAAAATGGACTTTCTTTGCTCTGCGAGCATCATCTGACCCCCACTTTGTTTAATTTTTGTGAAAGTCAAGACATGGTTTACTTCAATTTAATTTAGATATGTCTTATACAGAGACATGTCATATTACAGGGTGTAATACTCTCTATTAAATCATTAAAATGTAACTGCACTGAGCTTTAGTTATTCTAATAGAATTTTCAAAAGGCATATGATTTGATGGGTTGTACATTTCTTGCCAACTGAATTGTTATTCTTACTAAGACCTGGATTTGAGTAGGCAATGGTGATTGAAAGACCGAGTAAGTGAAGAGTTAAAAGTTTTTGAAAGCGTTATTGCAAAAAAAAAAAAAAAAAAAAAAAAAAAAAAAAAAAAAAAACAAACATCAAATGTCTTATGAACTTATGAATATATGAAGAGTTTTATGATGAGTGGACTCAGAGACCAGTACCTCTGTCGTCTTTTCGGAAGCCAAACCCACTGCCTCGCTCTTGTTTCCGGCCCTCAGCAATGTCCACCCTCAGTGATCGATCTCCAAGCAGCTGTAAAAGAGAGCGCCAGCACGTCAGCACAGTCTGTATTAATACTTTTTAAAAATTTTTAATTTTATTTTAAAAACAGTAATACAAGCTACTCACAGCTCCATCGTACGTCAAAGCCTCTTTCAGAGATTCCAAGTCATCAAACTCGACATAACAGAAACCTAAAAGGAAGGTCAGAACAAAATGTATTAATGGCAGGCAGATACTGAGGTTTTATTATTAAGCTTTTAATTGTGACTCACCTTTAAACTTGTCGGTCTCTTTGTCTCGGACTAGTCGCACACTCCTCACGCTGAGGTCTTTGAAGATGGCATCTATGTCTCCTTGTACTGTGTTGAAGGGCAGGTTGCCTACGTATGCTGTGTATGGAGGCTCTGTTGGGAGCTCTTTCTGCTTGCGGGGTCCGCCTGGGCCGCCTGCACCTCGGGGTCTAACAGAATAACAATGAAAAAAAATAAATAAAAGTGTAAAAATCTAACCATATTAGTGGACATAATGTTCCTTACTGACCCAAATAAACTAATGAATTAACCATAAAAACCATTTCTGGGGCAATTCTCAGTATCCAAGCACTTCTTTGCCAGCAGGTCAAACACTGCATTTTCTGCCACAATGCCCCTACATCTCAATCTGCCCAAATCACATTTTAAACCTAGTTTGTGTCAGATCAAATTTTCTTCAAACTCAAAAATCTGCCCTCTTATATACCAGTCTTTTTGATACATACACATCACATACTGCATAAATAGCTGTTTTTGGCACAACTGTTTACAGCAGAATTTATTCTAAGATTTGTATATTTTCCCCTTCTTAAAGTGAACTGCACCATGTACTGGTGAAATTCAGCTTTTTCAGTACTCCATTTTGTGGAAGTGACACAGCAAACCACCGAATTTAGTGTTTAGGCAGTGTACACAGCTTTAGTGTCTCCGATTCCACGTCAGGTTTAGTGAATCAAATAAATAAGCAGAGTGCATCTGACCAGTCAGACTACATTCAGCTTCTCAGTGCAAAAGACTAAATGTTTACAGTGTTGCATGATGTCTTAATCACCGTGTCTCATTATTACAGGTGACATTAGTCCTTACACTGCCCATGACTAAAAATGTGACACTTTTTTTTAAAAAACCGTTTAACCAGTAATAAAAAAGTAGTTGCAGAATTTCTTTTAAAATAAATATTGTGGGATTCCCCCGCCATTACATAAAGTGTAATGTTATAATCTTAATACTATTAGGAATCAGTTTTATTTGTAAGTAAGCTTGTCTTTTGTGATTTTCCTGTGTTAAAAACCATACCAATGGCTTCTGAATGGTGGAAGAGAAAAGTGTTCGCCCTACGTCAGGAGATCCTTGGTTCTCAGGGTGGGAGGGATGCCATTTCTGTCTCTCCCCTGTCAGAGTGACACTAGCCAAGCACTGGTTTCTGAGATCTCATGCACGCAGAACAGGGCTGATGGTGTATTCAGAGTATTGCAGTCACATGATGCAGCATGAGCAGCAGTTTGAAAAAGATGCAGTTGACTAGCATCACGTCTCATAGGAAGCATGTTTGCCACACCTTCAGAATTACCCAGACTGCTACTAACGTACACACACACACACACACACGTGTGAGTTATGTGAACAAGCGATCCATTTAATTCTTTCAGTGTTGTATTATACAGTAAACAGCATCATTTCTGTTTCTTTGGTCCCTTTCCAGCAAATATTTCACACCTCTGTTAAACGGTAGTTTATTCTATTTATTTGACACCTGGCATATACAGTAGGTATGCGTGCATATATAGAGACCTTTGTTTAAATGGCTGCAAATACTGGCTGAATTCTGAATCACACACAAGCATATAGGCTATTCATACTATTTCTATTATAGAAAAACAGCAGAAATAGTAAGAGCTGTATGATGGAATATGATTTCAATTTCAGCCACTTTTTTGTTTCCATCTTCTCAGTGATGAGCGGCTGTCAGAAATGGGAAGATGTGCAGAGTCCCAGCATGTGTAACGGGTTATTTCTGCTCGTCAAATAGCGCCATCTACTGACAGAGTGAATTTGCACTTTCATGCAGCACAACATGAACACAAATTATAATTTAAAAAAAAAAAAAAAAAAAAAAAAAAAAAAAAAACGCACATTAAACAGTCTCGGTGTGAACTGGGCTTTACGATGAAATACAGCATTCATAAACATGTAGCTACTTTATAAAAAACGCTAAAGCACTTTAGGGCAGTGGTTTTCAAAGTGGGGGCCGCAACAATTTGGTGTCAAAAATAAATCCTCACTCTCAGACAACCACCCACACACACAATCAATTCCTAATGTAAAGATAAAACAGGTAATTATTTTTTTTTAAAAAGTGGGAATATTTTCACAAGTCTGTATTTTTAATGTGTTTTAAAGACATCTTGCAAAAGGGGCGCCTTGGTCAAATTTTAATGCCATTTGGGGGGCCTTGCCCTGGATAAGTTTGGGAACCACTGCTTTAGGGTACTAGGCATACTGCTTCATCAATACTGAGGAGTACAACGGGCATTTAACAGTTTTCTAAAGCTTCATGTAACAAGCAGTTAAAATATTAGATGTTGCTATTTTAATTAATTTAAATGAAATATTTTGAACCTCACTTATTATTATAGGACTAAATACAACATCTAAAGTAGCGATTTGAAAACATATTGCAAAAACACTGCTTGTGCTGCTTATCTTGTTAGCTCTGCATAGTGTTCGGCTGAGATTTTCAAGACATGTACATCATCCCTGTAAACCAAGTTTCAACACCAACAACACATATGACTACATGTACATCTTGAGAAGTGACAGCTCTTGAATCAAACAGCTAGTGTAT
Organism: Ictalurus punctatus; assembly: GCF_001660625.3. Classification (NCBI taxonomy): domain Eukaryota; kingdom Metazoa; phylum Chordata; class Actinopteri; order Siluriformes; family Ictaluridae; genus Ictalurus; species Ictalurus punctatus. The sequence continues at coordinate 14,040,897 of NC_030432.2, read as the reverse complement.
CCAAGAAGAGTTTCAGAACCAGCTGCAGACCCGGCTCAGATATTCAAACAGTTTATATACCAGCAGTCACATCATATTATCAGGCTGTGATGTTAAATCACATTGGTCATTTACAGATGCTGTTCCATTTTCTGAAAGCAGTTCAGTATTTACCTTACATAACCTTCTGGAGCGGTGTTTTTGCCCACAAACAGTAGTTACCATCACTTTTGGCAGTGCTGCTTTATATGCCCCACTCTTCACTAGAAAATCACATGGTAAAGCACTAGTTGTTTTAGTCACTCAGATCTTTTTAGTATTTTCAATTCTGGCACAACTCGCAACAATAAAAGTGATCCGATTCCAACAAGGACTGTGCGTAATTAATAATAATGACTTGTCATGAACACTGAATGTCTTAACATTAATTCACAGGGGTACCCAACACATACTGGGACTGGATTACCATGTCTGACATTATGATTAAAGTGCCCCTGAAATCAAAATGGGGAAAAACCTGAAAGCTTCTTGTTCCCGTCTGTTAATGATATGGACACCAATACTATAGTATATTCGGGGGGGAGAAACTTCATCAGGTCCTGGAAAACAAAAATATACTGATTCATATCTAGGCAAAACCATGATCGGGTTATTAATTTCTATCTAAAACAGTACATGTCCCGCCTCCAGAGGCGGTTCTTCTCTACTGAAGTTTCTTGTTAGCAGCAAACATGGTTTATCAGTGCACTTATGGCTATGTGTTGTCCCACACTATTCACTTTTCCAACTCTCTTCAGTTTGAGAGGAGGAAAAAAGTAGTTATTGGTTTTGAAGAGGGTGGAATTTGTATGAGGTGTTGCAGTTATGAGACAGGCAATTCTCCAGCGTGTTTTACCAACTCAGGGTTGTTCAATGGTGGAGTATTTTGCTACCTCAGACTGACTGAGTATGCTATTCTCATCTTTATACACCGCCAAGGCTTCTCCCACAGAAAAAATAAGTAAAAGTCTCTCAATAATCTATTGTATATCTCAATAATATAAATTCGGTGGGAGTGTGGTGTAATTAAATGTAATTAAATGCTACTGGCTTTTGTGCAAGTCAGTCAAGCACTTCACTCTGATATCATGTTTCACAAGGAAACACGTTACTATAAAAACTCAAATCACACGCAAGAAACCATTTCATGGGCACTTTAAAACCAATGTCTTTCATCAATTAGGAAATGCTCATGAAAACTAGAAGACTGCAAGATTGAGAAAAGGCCCACTTTTGTTCTGCATTAAAAATGCATACACCATGACATCCAGAGTTGTCACCCACTCATCTCTGGCCATGTTGCCCAGTCCTATTTGTATGACAAAAATTTAACTATTGAAATTATTACATAATTATTTTCAGCAACCCTGACAATAACTAGTTTAAAACATGTTCCAATCCTAACACAAATATTCTTCTAACATGTTGCAGCAATGAATGTTTTGCAAAAATGCTTGCAGCTACTAGAAAATGAAAAATTATTTAATTGGAACTAATTTTCCTTTGTTGAAGTGGCACAGAAAGAAATTGATTTGCATTTCCTCTGAGGGCTCTACAATAACAGTTTTGCAATCTCGTTTATTATAAAGCGAGCAGTCAGCGCACGAATGGAAGACATCACTACCCAGCACTATACAGCTCACAACCCTGTGTCTATGAATGGTTATTATAATGCACTATACTAGGCAAAACAAATGTGAATACATGTTTCACCTGCAGAAATGTATCTGCAAAAGAACTAAGCTGGACAGAAGCTTTATGAAGGAAAAATCAAAGAAATTCAAATAGAAACTGTGTCACTGCAAGCCTGTGTTGGCAAAGACGACACATGCAGGAGGTGTCCAACATGCCAGAAACATTCCACTGGTGTCAAAGGAAATGTATCTACAGGGAAAGCAAAGTACCCGACCCCAACACAGTAGGAAAGCAGGCCATGTCTGCTGACGTTTGAGGGGTTTGCCTTTTCCTCATCATGTCAAACTTTGAATATTAAAAGCCACAAATTAATTTGTATTACATTAGACTAACTAAAAAGAAGTCTAATATTGCTTTTATGAGTAGGATGTTTTTGGAAGAGTGCAAACAGGCCAAAATGAGCCAAATTTTTAAAAGCTAAACTGGCATGAAATTATACACCAATCAGCATTCTTCTGGTTTTATTGAAGGTAGTGCTGCATGATTCTTAAGAGAAATAAGAACGATGTTTTTTTTTTTTGGGGGGGGGGGGGGGGGGGGGGGGTGTGGGGGGGTGGGGGGTTGATTGCTATTGTCTGAATGATTTTTACATAGAAAACTTTTTAAATGCTTCCATCACCAGGGTGATGAGTCGTAGATACACTTTCCTAATGAATAGTGGGAATGATACCTTGTCTACATTTGGATTATTGATTTAGAGGCATATTTGTCTAGCAAACTGTCCTGCAAAGAGCATAGTGTGTCTTCCCAAAGATATATTTTATTGATTTATTTACTTATTGTTCTTTTAATGTCATGCCAGCATCAGTGTCCATTTTGAAGGCAAGATCAAGGTAGGTAAAGCAGGGCATTCCAGTAATTCTTACAACAACAAAATCTTACAACATTTCAGCAGTGTCAACAACAGCAGCTATATGAGGTCCTTCATTTAAATATTCAGTAAAAACCCAAGGATTTTTCCTGGTGAGACATTTTGGAAGACTTCTAAATACCTATTTTCTGAGTAAAAGTGGTGTCTAGTCTTGTTAAGACCAGGACAGTTCATTAGTGTATATTTCACAGTCAGTCATCCTTGTTTTACAGGAATCACATGTTGGAGGTTCTTCACTGTTCAGTAGGAAAGCATGGTTGAGTGTCTTGTGTATATGGTCTGATCATGTCTGGATCCAAAAGGGAAATTAAGGAGTTGTCTTATTTATAACAGGGTTGATTTCCTGTAGTTTGTTATGAAGGCACTGGTCCCATTCCATTTGCCACTTTTTTGCAATGTATGAGTTTATTATTGGTTTAAAGTCTGATGGTGGAATTTGACTGTCTAGTAATGGCTCGCTGTTTTATGCAAAAGTTGCAGAATCTGCACTGTCCTTGAATCAAATTGTTTTGAGAAACAATTGGAGATTGAGAGTTTCATATGATTTTTATAAATGTACTGGGAGGGGGGTGTGTGTCATGTGACTACTTGTACATTTGGATTACACATGACCATTATTCATAAGATCACTTAAAGAATCCCCCCCCCAAGTTTAGCATGGGTTGAATCATAGCTCCACAGCTGTGAATAATGTACTGTAAGCAATAAGTTTCCATGCAACTTACAAAACAAGTGAAATCAGTAGCAGAGTCACTTGAAAATCCCTCTCTTTGTCTTGGTGCTTCTAATCTAGGAGACAGCCCACCATGTAATTTAAATAACCTAAAAGTAAACAAACAGACTGATCCATCAAGTTTAAGTGGGGAAACTCCTAGCTTTAATGCTTCACTCCATCTAAAAAGATACAAGTGAATACGTTAATAAATACAGTGAAAATATCTACATGCATGCAATGATCCTTTGCCATGAACATCACTGAATAAAACAAAACTGTAATAAAACACCTAGTAATTATGTAACATTGCAAAAAAAATAAAAAATTTTTAATGAAAAGCCAATTAGGTTCTATCCTACCATGTAACACTACACTTTCTATGTTTTGTCGATATCACTACATTCGCAAATGCTGAACATTTATACAAAAGGTTATAAGGCGAAGATCCTAAAGCTATTGTTGACGTGATGAGGCAGTGCTGGTTCTTTTACAAATAAAAAAAATACAATTTAATGCAAGTAAATACAGGGGTCCCCATGACAAAACCTCTTTTGGTCAAATGTGTTAATGTATGGTGCTCCTTCATTAACAAACTGAAGACTGTTCAAGAAAGAAAACCCTTTAATTAAATAAACACTATTCTGTAGTCACATGTAAAATCTTCTGTTTGCAGGTCTTTCTCACATTTTACCAAACCTCTTAATGCATGTGATATTTATACTTACTCAGGAAGGTACAAATTAAATTAGCACAAAATCATTTAAATGACTATAACTTGCCTGAGGAGTCATAAATATCACATGGTGGTGCAATATATATGGTTTGTTAATCATTAGCACAGGACTGGGATTGCAGAAAGAAAGCTGCACTGAACAAACCAACTTTTAGTTTCAGATAAGATAGAATCTCATCTTTTGCAAAACAATGTGAGGTGATCTTTACCTGTTTACCAAGAAGGGAAGGGAAATATCACAAGCAGAGCAACAGATCATCTGGTCCATCATGTAGCCCTTACTTAAATAAATTCATATCCTTTTTAATTATATGATAAACCAGGACTTTAAATTAAATTCGGTAGAGACAGTTAATTAAAGCAAACAAATACAATAATCCCACAACCTTGATTGTTCGACAATAAAAATGTATAAAAGCTGCGTTTTCGAGACTTCTGTAGGAGATGAGATGATGACAAACACTGATGTACAGAAAGTCTGTTGTTGTTCATGCAGCAGGCGAGTCGCGCGCGCGGCCCGAGGTCTACACCCACCATGCAGTCAGGCTCTGAGCTAACCGGCTACAATTAGCCTCCATGTCGCGATCACGTTTCAGATCAGTTCAACCACAACTGTAGTGCCAACAAATCCATAAACCATTTCTAAATGGGATGATAAATCGCAGATGGACGATAAATCGTTAACATCGCTTGCTATGTGCATCACAGCTTGCTGTCCATGTGGGTTGTTTTTTCTTCTTCACCGCGGAAACCTGGCGCCAACTGCCTCGTTGGCAAAAGCCTTAAAGCGGAATCAGGTAGAATATTTCACGCTTTTGCACGCATAGCTCACCACAAAGAGAAACGCATCGTACAAGGCGATCTAGTGATCCCTCACGCACATCTGGATGAAGCGTCAATCCCCGCGCTTGCGTTTCCGCACTGAGCGACTTCCCATTCATCATGCAGGGAGAGTGCAGCAGCTCCGCACACCGCGCAGCGCCCGGGCCTGCCCTCACTTCCACTCACTGCACACGCCAACCGCGACCCCAAACCGCCTCGTCCCCGCTGAACGTACAACCGACAGCATAAAATTCCCGTTCTTCGGACAAATATTTTCTTACCCTCTTCCGCCACCAAAGCTACCGTAAGCCCGGTCATCGTAGGTATCGTAATCCGCCATGTCCGTGTTTGCTGTCCAGAGAAAGCAGTCTGCTAGATGGGGGCCTTCAATATACCACTGTGCGGGTTAGCTGTCTCAGTAATGCCTGCTCGATTTCACACATATAAGACTTGTGAGAACAATTGTAAATCAGTAAGTCCTGCAAAAAATAAAACAAATATGTATGGCGTATATGTATGTTTTTTCCCCCCTTTTTTCTTTTTAGAATTTCTTTTGATAAAATATATTTTATAAAGCTATAAAGGAGAACGAATGATGTTTGAATCAGGCAAAGCGTAGAAAGCGTTACAATGGTCATAGTTAGCACAATGCAAATACCGGCTAGCACAGAATCTAGGGAAAATAGTGTTATAAATTCTGACTTTAAGTAAATATTAAACAATTTGGTACTTGGTGCTTTTTAATAAGGTACAGGAAAAAGTTGTGTTTCTTTGATCATATATTATATTATATTTTATATCAGTTTTCCCTCAAATACATAAACGTTCAGGATGAACAAAAGTCATATATATTTACCAGACCAGTTTAATTTCGGCCAATAACAGTGTTTAACCCCTTCAGACCCTGCGTCCATTGGAATGGACATCACATGGTTTTTTGGTTTAAACCAGTAAAATAGCATACTTTTATAATATGAATAATGCCTGGTCACTAATTGGTCCCTGATGAACCAATCACAATGAAGACATTACCCCTAACTTAATCTGAGAGAGCTTTAGGCAACACATTAGACAGACATGGCTCACCAACCAAATAGGCAGGAAGACTAGTTTTTACCTGTTATATACTAATTTATGTTATGTTATTTTCTTGAACTTCTGGTAAATGAAGAACTATCCAATACAGCTTGGAGTCAGGAGATGAGGCAGACAAGGAAACCAGAAAAAAAAATTATAATGAATACATCAATAAATAATAAATAATAATATTTTTTTCACAACATACAATCTGTTGGAGGTACTGGCAGAGGAGAAAATTAATGCTGCTAGGGCAGCATGGGCCTGTTGTTTTTGCAAAGTCACCACTCATGTTTGACAAAGACATGTCAAGAAAGGAGTGAGGAAACTATTACCAAGTTGTGAGCCATGATGGGAGGGTGGCACTGGTCAAATGGTTTGACAATATACCAGTCGTCATGGCTTCCAACTTAGTTGGTGCTGGCAATGTTAATGAGATGCAACGTTGGGACAAAAAGCCAAGACCAGTTATGCGAAGATCACTTGTCCGCAGGTAGTAAGGCTGTACAATAAAGCAATGGGAGGGGTTGACCTACTGGATCAACTGATGAGTCTGTACAGAATTGAAATTCGGTCCAAAAAGTGGCCCATGAGAATGATCACACATGCTGGATGTGTGATGCTTTCGACTTGGCTATAGTTAACAGTTGGTCTGAGTACAGGCAGGATGCAGAGAGGGCCAAGATCCCAAAAACCTTTTTTCTACATTCTTATTACATTATTCATTGTTACAGTATGTATATTCCTTTAAAAACCTTTAAGAGTAGATCACATACTGTATATGTTTAAACTCTAGTTCACAAGTATGGATAATATTTGAGGATTCCTCCCAAACGTTTCTTGAAATTTTATGTTGCTTCAGTCTGTTGTAATGGACATGAAAAAATATAACAAAAACATGATTTAGCACAAATCTTTTTTAGACTAATTTCTACATTGGAGAAGAGTAAATATCAAGTGGGGAAAATGAAGGGATTAAACAGTCAAGGTGGAAGTGGCTGTGCTTGGCGTGACCTGATCAGAGCATAAATTAGACAGTCTGCATTTCCCTAGTCAGAGAAGTCATCATTAAATGGTATGCAAATCAAAATTTTACCAGAAAACATCAGACAAGCAAGTCCATTAATAAATGTAAACATCCACAGAGCAATACAGTTAAATAATCCATTAAAACTCATCTATCAATTAATGGAACCACAATATGACCACCACTAACAAGGCACACTATATGGTAAAAAGTATGCGGGCACCTGTGATTTTCACACCCATATGTAGGCTTTCTCAAAATTGTTGCCACAAACATGGAAGCACACAATTGTGCCCAAACCTGTTCCAGCATGACAGTGCCCCTGTGTACAAAGTGAGGTCCGTAAATAAATGGTTTGACAAGAGTAGAAGACCTTGAGTGGCTGGCACAGAGCCCTGACTTCAACCTCAATGAACACCTCTGGGATTAGTTGGAACGCAGACTGCGCCCTCCTCGCCCAACATCAGTGCCTGAAATCACTAATGCTCTTGTGGCTGAATGGGCAAATCCCCACAGCGTTTACATAAGAGTGGAGGTTATTATAACAGCAAAAGGGGGACCAAATATGGATCTTCCTGATCTTCTGTTTCCTCAGTGTTCTGCTGACCTGATGTTCACTGATGGTGATAGGAGGATAAGATGATAGGATAGGATAAGATAGGAGGATAGAATTTTGTCTAATCAAAAACACAGAGATCCAAATAACACAAAGATTCACATCCATTACTGTGAAATACTAAAACAATACAAGCACACACTTAGAACCAAAAAAGCACAATACACCCAAAAGCACTTGACAGTAACTGAGAAATCAATCAACACAAACCAATAACACCAATCTTTAAAAATGGGGACAAATTTTACCCAAATAACCACAAATCACAAATTTGCTGTGTGAGCAGCAAATTTGGAAAGTTATTTTGTAGTATAATAAATTCTAAACTTTTGGAATTCTTTACAACACACAGTGTCCTGAGTAGAAGTAAATTGGATTCTTATCAAATTATCGCACATTTGACCACATCTACACCTTGCACATCTACACCTCTATTTCAAAATATGTTGTTCAAAACAAAAGGAAAGCTTGTGCCTGTTTTTTCGACTTTAAAAAAGCGTTTGATTCTGTCTTGCAGCGAGGATTATTTTATAAAGTTATTGAATGTGGTATAGGGGGTAAACCTATGACCTTATTAAATCAATGTATACTGAAAGTAAATGCGAAATAAAAATTAACAACAAGCAAACAAAATATCTTCCCCAGGAGTGTAGAGTGAGACAGGGCTGCTGCCTAAGCCCAACGTTATTCAACATTTACATAAACAAACCAGCGACCAGTCTGGAGCGAACGGCAGCCCCCGGTCTCACTCTGTGCGACTCAGAAATCACATGCCCACTGAACAGGGCCTTCAGCAGAACCTGCACCTGCTGGAGCAGGACCTAACCTGAGTACTGGCAGTAAACCTCAAAAAGACTAAAATCATGACCTTTCAGAAAAGATCCAGATCCCAGGGAACACAACACACATTCACATTAGGAAATAACCACATAACTCATTCATCACGCTATAACTATCTAGGACTAAAAATCAGTTCCACAGGCAACTACAACTCTGCAGTGAATGAACTGAGAGATAAAACCCACAGGGCATTTTATGTCATCAAAAGACAATGTCCTTTTGAGATTCCTGTTAGAATTTGGCGGACAATATTAGAATCAGTAATTGAGCCAATTGTCCTCTATGGCAGTGACGTGTGGGGTACAATAACAAATCAAGAATTCGCCAAATGGGAAAACATCCAGTTTTAACCCTGCATGCAGAATTCTGTAAAAATATCCAACAAGTACATCGGCACACAACAAACAATGCATGCAGGGCAGAATAAGGCAAATATCCACAAATTATAAAAATACAGAAACGGGCAATCATATTCTGGAAACACCTAAAACTCAGTCACCCCCAATTATATCATTACAAAGCCCTGCAAATACCAAGAGCTGATCAAAGCAAACATCCACCTCTCTCAACTGGTCTGAAGCATCAGCCCTGAAGGATCACCAACATCTACTAACCCCCACCACAATGATACTTCAGACCAGAACAACAAAGTCAAACACATCAGATTAAACCAAATTACAGTATAAATTAAACAAAACTACATCACCTCCTGGGAAACCCAAGCACAACAACAGAGTAAAATGTGATGCTATTTGGCCCAGTACACCATAGCAGACTATCTGGACACATAAAAAACTGAGATGCACCTTGACAAGGTACTGACTCAGTGGACACGCTCTAGCAATAGAAACAGGCAGACACAGGAAAACATGGCTCTCACTGGAATTAAGGTTGTGCCTACATTGCAACCAAAACACAGTCGAGACAGAACTGCACTACCTAACAGAATGCATAAAATACACACATCCGAGAAAAAAATCTTCCCCAAAATGAAACACACACCAATTGATTCACAGAAGGTGAGAGCTGGTAGAGGTGTCACAGTTTGACTGGAGGCTGACTGTTCTATCATATCATTCACTCCAACAGCACACACATTTATTGACCCCCCACCACCACCACCACCACCACCACCAAATCAGGACATTCATATACATAATGTGTATAGCACGCAGTATATCAGATGGACTTGCATATTGCAGTTTGAATTCGGAACAAAAATATTTATTGTTGTCTGCACTATATTGTCCTGCACTGTTGGGCATTTTGTGTCTTACGTAAATATTGTTTCTCTTATTTGTCTTTGTAATGTTTGCAAAATCCGGGAACCTGCTATTAAGAATTTGTCTGCAAGAATTATACACAGTATAACTCTCTGTATGTGACAAAACAGCAGTAGGTTAATACGATCAAATGTGTAAATAATGAAATTTTAGTTTGTCCACTCTGCATTAGCTTCAATTGCTTTTTTCTTTTCAGGTCCTCTAGTCCATAATTCATAACTTTAGCAGCTAACTTATAGGTGGTGATTATTATTTTACAATCTGGAATGTATTATGAATTTACAGTTGGGATTTACTATCCTCCCAATAAAGATTTGGATTCACTTTATTTATTTATTTATTTATTTATTATTATTTTTTTTAACATACTGTGTATTAGAGTATAAAACTAAATAACTTATGTAATGCATCACCCATTTATTCGTTATTTTTATTTGCATTAGTGACATTGACATACAGTGCCCTCCACTAATATTGGCACCCTTGGTAAATATGAGCAAAGAAGGCCATGAAAAATTGACTTTAGTTTTTAACCTTTTGATTTTTTGTTAAATAAATTCACAAAAATACACACAATACAAAATAAATTCCCAAAAATCTGCTCTCATGGATATAAAACAATTGCAAACTCAACACAGGTTTATCAAAAAAACTTTTTTAATATAGTTGTGCAACAATTATTGGCAATTATATTATATTATTATATTACATATTTATATGATTACACAATTATTCATATGAGAAAAATATATTTGAAGTATATTTCCATTGATATTTTACATTTTCAGTACACCTGGGTGACTAGGAACAGGAAATTGCTCAACCATAACTTCCTGTTTCACAGGAGTATAAATATGAGGTAACACATAGGCCTAATTCCCTTAGTCATTCATAACAATGGGTTAGACCGAGGAATATAGCTGTGAAGAGGACGTGTGTCTATATTGTCTCAATGCACTGTGAAGAGAATGGTTTGAGTGGCCAAAAAAATCTCCAAGGTTCACAGCTGGAGAATTACAGAAGTTAGTTGCGTCTTGGGGTCAGAAAGTCTCCAAAACTACAATCCGAAGTCACCTACATCACCACAAGTTGTTTGGAAGGGTTTCAAGAACAAAAGCCTCTACTCTCATCCAAAAACAAACTCAAGCGTCTTCAGTTTGCCAGACACTACTGGAACTTCAAATGGGACCGGGTTCTATGGTCAGACAAAACCAAAATAGAGCTTTTTGATAATAAACACCAGAGATGGTCCTGGCGCACACAGAGAGGTAGCCAAATGGAAAAGTACCTCATGCCCACAGTTAAATATGGTGGTAGCTCTTTAATGTTTTGGGGCTGTTTTTCTGCAAGAAGACCTGGACATTTTATTAGGATACATGGTGTAGAAGATTTATACATTTTGGCAGTTATTTGATTAAGGTTGAAATAAGCAGGAATGTGTTTCAGAGATAGCAGGTAAACCAAAACTGGTCCTCTGAACTGTGTTTAATTACAGTATTCCTCAGGGCATGTTTGGTATAATTTTTATCCATACTTCATGGTGAACTATGTGGTGAAATCATAAGTATCATATCGATTTAGGAAACAACATTTACAATATATGTTGCAATATGCGCTCTTTCTTCACACACACACACACACACACACACACACACACACACACACACACACACACACACACACACACGCGCGCGCACACACACACACACACACACACACACATACACACATGCTGGAATCCCTGGTTTGCATGGGGAACATCTTTCCTTTTGATCCCCCCGACCCATTCTCAGGAACTTAATTAACATACAGTTCCTTAGGGTGAGCTAATCAGCTGGGGGTTCCATCTTGCCATAAAACACATCCTGCCATAAAACAATCATTCCCATTTGGTATCTTGGTCACTATACATTTTAAAGAGGCTCAGTGGTATAAGAGGATATACTTGGGGGGCTTCTAATATAGAGAGTGGCTTATGACATCAGAGGCTGCCTTTTGCCATTAATGCTTTAACATCACACATCCTATGTCCACAACTAAGATCACCATTCTTGTAAGTTACATTTATCTATATTCTAAGTATTTCTTCTTTTGTGATTTTGCATAATAAATTCATGTGTTATTGCTATCTTTAATATCCAGTGGTGCTTCTCTAATAGAGTATGTTGCATTAAAAATGCATGATCTGTATTTCTATGGTTGTTAGGAATAGTTTCCTAAGTTAAAGTTGTTGTATGTTAGACACATTAGAATCAACCTCTGACAAGTAAATAGGAAAGGCCTAGACTTTCACGTTGATATAAACCTCTGAGCTAACAAAAACAAGTGTTTATTATAGGCTATATAAAAAACCTTTGACGTAGGAACATCTCTTTATAATGAAAGCTTAGCATGAAACTGTTTTAGACTAAACATGATCAGAACACTGAGATATTATACTTCCAGCACTAACTAGAAGATTATCTTTTGGAGTGAGATAATTAAGTAAATGGAGTCAGATATTTAAACCATAAATTAAAACACGCATTCAACCTTCGGCTGCACCTATTTTCATCCTTGGTTATAGGAGAGCAGTGGGCTAAGTAATTAACCCTTAATATTTTAGACCTACAATGGCATCATGGACTCAGATATCAAATATCAACAGATATTAAATGAAAACCTGACTTACTCTGCCAGAAAGCTTCAAATAGGCAGTGGTTGGATCTTCCAACAATGATCCAAAACATACATCAAAATCAAAACAAAAATGGGCTACTGACCACAAAATCAAGGTCCTGTCATGACCATCACAGTCTCCTGACTTGAAACCCATAGAAAACCTGCGGGGTGAACTGAAGAGGAGAATCCATCAGTGTGGACCTTGAAATTTGAAGGATTTGGAGATATTCTGTATGGAGGAATGGTCTCAGATCCCTTGCCATGTGTTCTCCAAACTCATCAGTTATTATAGGAGAAGACTCCTGTTATCTCGCCAAAGGGAGGTAGCACAAAGTATTGACTGATTGATTGAATAGGGGCCAATAATTGTTACACACCTATATTTAACAAAGATTTTGTTTTGATAAACATGTTTTGTTTGCAATTTGTTTTTATATCAATGAGAGCAGAGTATTTTTGTGATTTTTTTTAAACAAAAGGTCAAAAGTTTAAACAACAAAGACACATTTTCAAAGCCTTCTTTGCTCATATTTACCAAGGGTGAGAATATTAGTGAAGAGCACCGCAAGTCTTCCCATTAATGGACTGGCACAGTATTAATTTCAGTTTTTGTCAAGCCGTGACATGAGGCACAATATCCACTAGAGGGAAATAGAACATCACTGGGCAAAATTGAACTACAGAAACACACAGGGCTACACAAATGCCACTTACAAAGCCCATGAAATAGTAAGGTACATACAATAGTTGAGTGGCTTGAAGTAAATAAATTTAATTATAATATAATTTGTAAAAGTTTATTATTTTCCATGCTCCTATGTTTTTCTTTCCAAGAGATTCCATATCCATAAGTAATATCAACTGCAACTAGCTCTTTTGATAAAATGCTATGTAAATATACTATATATAAATGATAGACTTAAGGTTTCCACTGTGAAACTCTATATGTCTAGTTGTTTCTAATGCCAGTGAAGTAACTATGTGTTCACACCATTTATGATAGTGTATTACATCTATTTATCACATGGCCTTCAAATCAGTGTCTGGAAGTTTCTCTTAGTTTCATTCCCAAAATCACTGTGGCAATCATACTTCAATTTTTATGTCATTAACTCCAAAGAAAATTAGAACAACTACATGATCAGATTGACAGCATAATTGCATAAACCTGAGTACAGGCATCATCATTTCAAATGACTGTTAACTGCCACTGAATCAACAGATGATACCCTCAGACCTCAGATGTTCTGTTTACACTGATAAGTACTTTAAATATTTTCTTTCACTGGAGAGAGTACACTACACAGAGATACAGTCTCAGCAGAAGATATTAAAGGTTTCCCCAAGGGTCCATCATACTGATTTACTGAAGCCCTGAGGATGGCAGATGATTATCATGATGTAGTCACACACTGTTATTCACCCGCAGTCCTCAGATGAACCTAAGCAGTTCCGAAGATGTAAACAATCTGAACAATCATTATCTTTCCCTCCCTAGATTTATTCTCTGATGTTCTTCTGTTGGTGTCCTCTATTGTCTCCGGTTTGATCCTGAGCTCAGGTCTGTGTGTGCATGGTGCCCTAGGATGGATTAGCCTCCCACCCAGTGTGTATTCTGTCCTCACGCACAGTGTTCCTGAGCTAGGCTTCAGATAATGATCATCACCCTGACTTGGATGAAGCAATTACTAAAGATAAAAGAAAGGAATAAACTATAGAGATGACATTTTGGTTATGGCATTACAGGTATTTATATTATTTCTGTGTAATTGCATAATAATGAAGAACTCACCAACAACCAACATATAGTGTTTCAGCCCTACATATTAGCACTTTCTTTATTTTTATTTCATTTAGAGTAGAAACTCATATGAGGAAATAATAATTCTGTGAATAACAACAACAACAACAACAACAACAACAACAACAATAATAATAATAATAATAATAATAATAATAATAATAATAATAATAGCTTTGGATGATTTACTGTTGTTTGAAACTCATCATTAAGTTTAACATTTTACAGTAAAAATAAATGCTATCAATAAGCATTTAACAACATCAGTGTATAATATGAGGTACCAGACCTGTCACAGCTAGTAAAATCATTTGTGCCTAACTCAATATCACAGTTTCTCAAATCCAGTGAAACAAATTCAGTAAGGAGTTATATATATAAATAAAGTATAACAATATATTTCATTATTTCATCAAAGTTCTTAGACTATAATTTTTTAGCAGATTTGTACAGACTTGTTAACAATTTCAGGGATATACTGTTCATTTTATGAATATTTCCCACCCTTGACTTCCCTTTACATCTTAAAATAGCCTAGAAATGGAAGTAGACATGTTAAAAGAGTATTAAAAGGCTAGGCTACATTTTAATTGAAAGTTAATTAATTAGGCAGCCAGTCAAGTGGTGCCTGTTTCTTCTGAACTTTTCCCCCAGTCACTGGGCCACCGTTGGGCCCTGGAGCAAGGCCCTTAACCCTTAATTGCTCAGTTGTATGAGATATATGTAAGTTGCTCTGGATAAGGGCGTCTGCCAAATGCTGTAAATGTACAGTTCCCTCTACTAATATTGGCACCCTTGGTAAATATGAGCAAAGAAGGTTGTGAAAAATTGTCTTTTTTGTTTAACTTTTTGACCTTTTGTTAGAAAAACTCACAAAAATACTCTGCTCTCATGGATATCAAACAATTGCAAACAAATCACAGGTTTATAAAAAAAAGAGGCACCCCTATGAATTCATATGATAAAAATATATATTGACGTATATTCCCATTGATATTTTACATCTTCTTTAGTACACCTGGGTGACTAGGAACAGGAAATTGTTCAACCATGACTTCCGGTTTCACAGGAGTATATATGACATTTTTTGAACAAAATATCAAAACGTTAAACAATAAGGACAATTTTCACAGCCTTCTTTGCTCATATTTACAAAGGGTGCCAATATTAGTAGAGGGCACTGTAAGTCTCTCCATTAATAGACTGGTACAGTAATAATTTCAGGGTGTCAATATTAGTGGAGGGCACTGTAGTTTCTAATGGAGAATAAAAGCACTTCTGTAAATTGGTCTGGATAAGGCTGTCTTACAAATGCTGTAAAAGTAAAAGTAAATTTAGTTACACTTCATTTATTTCCTAACACATACTTAAATGTAATAATCATTCATTAATGGCATAACTGGCAACATAAATTGTGATAATTCATTAAAATAAAAAACATGACATTGACCGTAATTCATTTAAACACTACCTGACAAGGGTTAGAAACAAATGAGGGATTTTTTTTTATTGTCACTTAATTTATAGTTGCTGTAAACAGTTCTGTAAATATTTACACTAAACAACTATAAAACACATTTACAGTAAAGTACTGTAATATCTTACATAGTATAAAATAATAATCCAGCACATATGATCATTTGGCTGATGGTTTTAAAAAAGAGAGTCTTACAATTGATGCAGGATACAACTGAGCTGAAGGTTGCTCAAGGACCCAATCAAGGCAGTTTGCTGGTGCTGGAACTTAAATTTTCTGATCTGTAACTCAAAGCCTTAGTCACTGAGCCACCACAACTAATGCAACTAGCTTGCATTGATTCAATGCAATATTTTAGTGAAATTTAATTCAGTGGTAGAAGTTGTTGAATCAGTATTTCATTTTATAGTGCACTGACATTATGATAATTAGATTGAAAAGAAGAACATGCAGTTCCACTCATATCATCTTTCTTTGTCTGCATATATAGACAGCTCAAAAAGGAAAAACCAGTGGCCTTGTTGTGCTCGCATGGTTTGAGTCCACTTGTCTGTTTAGAGGGAAGCCCAGGATCCAGGATGACCCTGTCCCATCCACAGGGCACTAGTGCTCATTGAATTGTTTAATGAGTATGAACATTCTGATGGCTTCATACTTACCAGATCTAAACCCACCTAACACCTCTGAGAGATTTCAGACCACCATGTTTGATAGTGCTTTCTACCACCATCATTTTCAAAATTTATTTATTTTCCTTCTTTGTCTTGGTGGATGTTTTGATGGCAACAGGCTGAGAAGGTCAGCCCAAAGAGACTGAGACAGACACTTAGACCAGCAACCCTATGGAAGAACCTAATTTCTCTCACTTATCCTCATGAACTTACTCATGATTGTGGCTTGGATAGTGCCAGAATGGGTGGTTTGAGTATTTCAGAAATGACTGATCGTCTGGTATTTTCATGTACAACAGTTTCATGCCACTAAAATGGCATTAAAAACTTTTGTTTTTAACCACTGAGCAGCTGTTCTGCTGGGTGGAAATGCCTTGTTGATGAGAGAGGTCAAAGGAGAATGGCCAGACTGGTTTGAGCTGACAGTAATTCAACACTTTACAACTGTGGTGAGCAGAAAAGCATCACAGAATGAAAACCTTGAGGAGGCTGGACTACAACAGCAGAAGACCACATTGGGTTCCAGTCCTGTCAGCCAAAGAACAGAAATCAACAGTGGACACAGGCTCACTGAAACTGAACAATGACTGAAAAAAGACTGCTGCCCATGGAATGGTTTTTGTTCTTTGGACAATTCTGTGCAAACTCAGTTGTACATGAAACTCTGTTGAGACTACTGTGCATGAAAATCCCACAAGATGAGCAGTTTCTGAAATACTCAAACCAGCTCATCTGGCACCAACAACATTTTTCTCCATTCTGATGTTTGATGTGAACATTAACTGAAGCTCTTGATCTGTATGTGCATGATTTTATGCACTGGGCTGCTGCCACATGACTGACTGATAAAATTGCATGAATAAGCAGGTGTAAGTGTTCCTAATGATGTGATTGGTGAGTGTCTCAGTATTGTGTATTAGAAAAGCATTATTGCTTAAAATATGGTAGCGAGCAAGGCAGCTTATCAGTATTAAATAAAAACAAAAAGCGCATCCTAATACATGTGGGTGTATTGTCAGACCAGAAATTCAGTTTATAAACTCTCACAAGTCCTACACACGCTCTCTTAGAGAAATGAAATATAGAGACAAAGGGTTTAAAACACAAAATATTTACTTCTAGACTCCAGAAGTCATTCATCTTAGTTTTCCAATGCCACAAAAGGCCCAAAATGTAGCTTTTTAAAAACTGTCCAACAACCAGAATCTGTATGATAAATTGCACTGGAATACTGGATAATGGCAGATGTAGAAATACTGGGAGATGCTAGTTCTGGGTGAGAAAAGTAATATATCATGCACACTTTGTCCGATCTGGTGCAGTGTAAACTTTTAAAAGCACTTTATGTATTGTTTTAATAAATGCGTAATGTTTTTGTAAATGCAGTAAATGTAATAAACTTGGAAAAATTACTATTGGTAACCTGGTTTGCCAATAAAGTACTGTGAAATGAACAGTAAACAACTGTAAAACATATTTACAGTAAAGTACTATAATATGATATATAATAACACATAATCCAGTGCATTTGCTCATCTGGTTGATGCATGATACAACTGAGCTGAAGATTCTTGTTCAAGGACCCATTTGAGCCAGTTAGGTGGTGTTGGGATTTGAACAGACAACCTTCTTAACTGTAATGCAAATCCTTAACCACTCAGCCACCACAACTAGCTTTCATTGCTTCAATGCAATATATTAGTGGAGTTCATTCAATGGATACTAAGTTATGTGTTTAAGTTGCCAGAAAATTACTATAAATTTGACAGCATTTTTTTTTTTTTACAGTGTATGGTCCGTATTATTTTGATTGCAAGTATGCAATTCAAACAAGTCAAATAGATATGTTTTAATTTTGTGTTCAATCTGTTAAATAAAACTTGAACAGTGTTCTGTCAGAGAAATGCCACCTACTGTTATCTCTTGGCTTATCTCACTGCTCATTATGAATTTTATATCAAACTCTATATCAGATTCTATAGTTTATCTAGACTGAAAATACATTGAATTCTGATGAGCCAAGCCATTTTTTAAATAAATGCTATTAAAGAACAGAGACTAAAACTACCATAGCTGTTTGATCATCAGACTTGGATAAGCTGCAACATATGCTTTGGGCATATCCGTCCTGTGTGACTGGATACCATGACAGTCTGTTCTCTCAAGCTTAAGGCCGCTCATTAGCATGCTCTTGGGCTGTCTGATTGATTTTATGCAGGAGCAGGCAGAGGACGGCGCTGAGAGGCTTTCACATCATTTGAATTTCCATTATTGATGAGAGGAATTTTAATGGCACAAGGCAATAGAGGAATGATTTGAAGGGGCTATTCTATTGCTTCAGTGATTGTATACTTTCTGTAGTATAGACTCACTCACTTGAGAATATGAAAGAATGTCCAGCAAGGTCACAAAATATTTTTGGCAAGTGATGTAATGCAGCACATTGGAATTTGCATCCTGTACACCTTGATCATCCTTTATTGTAATCACTTTTTTGTTCTGCACATTCGTCAGTGCATTGTGGTGCAAACTAAGTGGCTGGCGGGCTGGCACTGTCCTCCTTAACAACATCGAAGAGCCAGATTTTGTTCTAATATTTTATAAAAAGCAAGTGCGACAGTCAAAGTCTCCAGAAGAACTGTGGCTGGTTGTGAAAGGTGCTCAATTAAACTTACCAGCTAATTTCCTTATAAAACTGCACAAATTGTACCTGAAACTCCTTTTTTTTTTTTTTTTATAAAGCAAATGGTTATCACCCCAAATGTTGACTTTGTTTCATTTTATTACTATTTACTATTCTTTAAAGTATATATTTAATGTAGAACATTTAATTCCATTATTTGTGAAGGCATCATTGCTCTTTTGACTTTTGCACAGTACTGTGTAAGCATTGGGATGATAAATTCATTCAAACTATTTTAGAAATATTATTTATTCTTTGTATTTAGTTCAGCCACCTTCAGTTCGCTACATATGAACTCAGTTATTTTGTGTATCTTAAAATATGGGATTTTGAGTTCCATACTAGTTACATAATATTTGCTGTGTTTCAGACATATATTGCCTTGCACAAGTATTCAACCCCATTCAACTTTTCAAAATTGTTACAACTTGGAACTAAATCAGACTTTGGGATTATATGATTGTGATTAAATTGGGATATATATGAAAATTGGGATTTTAAATATGTATATATACACATTTATATTTACATTTAGCAGACACTTTTATCCAAAGCCACTCACAAATGAGGAAATACAAGCAAAATATATGTCATGAATCTGCACAAAATAACCCACAATATTAAAATGGAAGGGAATGTAAAAGTTATTTATAAATAAAAATGTAAAAATTATAAAAGTGTTCATTCATCTAAAGTAACTGTTTTATGTGGCTCAGTTTTCTGGTGGATCCAGAGCCTACCTCGGTAACACTGGGAATAAGGCAGGAGAATTCACCCTGGATAATTTCAGTGTAATTTAATCTTATACAAGGCACTGTATAAGGACAGAACATTGATATGAAATACATTAATTATGCAATGTTTCAGAAAGTTCAGAACTAACTTTCTCCATTGCTACTAGCAATGCTAACAGTCGTAACATGATCTTGTGTGTGAGGCGACGCTGAATCTGTGCAGACGCGGCTGGAGGCCGCTCAGCTTCCCAATCACTCCTAGTGGGTGTCTCATAATGAGGAGGATAAAAATGGCACTTGCTGCTGAGGAACAACACTCCACGTATGTGTCTTTTTGCCTTTTTGCTGATTTGCTTGAGGAAGCACAAACTCTAGCAAGCACCACTTGCGGACACATATGATCACCCTCTTGACTCATCAGCACTCCCTCAATTGACAAGACATGCACAATGGTTACTATACTTCCCCTAAGGCTCATAAAAAAGAGTTTTAATTAACATGTGCTGGCTTGCATATTGAATTCATGTTTGCCATTTTATAAAGACAAACTGACACAAAAACCTTCTTGTTTGTCTCCTGTTTTGATTCATGCCTGCATTGACTCTACCATGACCACACTTCCTGATTATAGTTTGCATTTATGTGTGCATTATTTTTCCATGTATACCATATGTAACCTTCTTCTTCGGTAGTCGGTTGTCCCATTGAAGACTTGCAGGTTGTCTAGGCTCTGTTCTTTGACGGACTCAAAACATTAAATGGGCACAATGTCAGGTGATCTGCAAACAGATTTCACTAGGTAAGGATTAGACTGAACCAAATCTATAGCCAAAACAGAATGAACTGTAGTTTACAGTATGTGTTTGAAGCCAGTAATATTTTTGGTCTGCAAAAGTAAATGTTGGTGGATGCTGTACCAAGAAAATAGTTAAAACCACAAAGCAACATTTACAGAAAAAAACATAAAAAAAATTAATCAATCAAAATCTTGCTTTGACTCTCTCTCTCCAAACATTTCGGTTATTCAGTTTCAAATTATATGTTAGGAAGAATAGTGCAGCAAATACTGCAAATGAGAGGACAGAAAAGCTGTTCAGAGGTTCTACAAAGAGGTTATAAAGTTATAAAGGCTGAGGGTGGGCGTGAAAAAGTTAGTTGAAAATATTTATATCACATTGAAACTTTTGCATTCAACTGTATGTCTGGCTCTGGCTGTCACATTACATAAGCACTGCTCTGAGAGTGAAACTATTCTTATTCTACTGAAAGTGCATGGGCTAGGTTCATTGTAATGATTTGGTCTCAATTTAACTGTTGTAACTAATGTAGCACATGGTTTAGTTATTTGCAATTACTGTCTATTTGAATCCTTTTTGCCTTCACAGTTTCCCGTGAGACTCTCTTATTCAATCTATTTATGAAGAAGCCTTCCTATGTCTGTGGCTGTCACTGTCCACTTTGGCCCATTTTGTGGCTGTTTATAACAGGTCTCTTTTGCAGGCTGTTGTAAGAATTTTATCAGTTCACATCAAGTAGCTGTCAATCACTTGTCTTGAGAGCCATTCAGGCAACATTCTTTTTTTTACTTTATTCCATGACCCTTTTTTTTTCTACAGCTGTTTGATATGTTTCATGTGCACATTGCATATTGCCAATCCTCCTACACACTAAAGCATCATGCAATGAGATCTAAAGTGTTGTTTGTGTTACAGTAAATGCTCAACACACACATCTGTAAGTGAGTGGCTCTGTACTTTTTCCTGAAGTGAGCAGCCATTTTCTGTCATGATGCAGAGGGAACTTACATTTTGAACTGTAAAGCGATCTCAGGCAGGCTCTAGAAGATGTAGTTATATGATAATGCAAGAGTGAAAGCATCTCACAGCATATTTCTCATAGCAGCAGAATCTTTCTAGGATTACTGGTAGTAGATTATATGAAATGACACTCTTCAGTAAAATATAGTTCTTGTTACTGTAGCTTGCCAATGGAAATGATGCAACTAAGTATATCTAATAAAATCACTAGGGTAGATCACTAGGGTTTCTGTTAAAACGACTAATAAAGCCAACCAACAGGGTTCACCTATATTGTCCAAGAGGAGAAGGTAGTGACTATGGCTGCAGGGTTGTGATGCTTTTTTTGCTTCTGAATATAGGTATACTTGTCATGATTAAACCTTTCTCTTCTCTTAATTTCAGTTTCAGCCAGTGCCAATGTATACTCTTCTATTCCACACAGCACAATGACTGAGCAACCAGATCGCAAAATAGAAATGTACTCTGACTTTGCACATAAGATTGGATTAGAATTACTTTTAAATCAATTATATTAAATGTCTACATTCTGTGAATAATATAGCAATCACATGCCTTTACTATGTGTAGTCCACCATAGGTGACTGGACAAAATTATGCATTGTTTAAAAAAACATCATCACATGACATCACTACAGTATTTGCCCAATGTATTTTCCCACTTACTGACCTGTAATCCTAAATCTATTACCCTAAAGAGTTCTAGATTGCACGACTGGAGAAACCTTAAACATTCTATTTAGACCCTTGCAAAAGGATGGTGTGATATGTCATGTGTTATTCCTTACATACTATTCAACAAATTATTGAGGAACACTTTTTCTAAGATTCTACTCACACAGGTTGGGGGCAGAATCCCATCAGGAAGATTTGTTTTACTTTCAATGGACTTGTATCTCTTATAAAAATGATTGAATAACATTTTATTTCTGAGCTACAATATGCCTATGTAGGCAATTTAGGCTATTGCACGTTGTATTACCTTGCTTATTGTATTTCTAAATGATGCAACACTACTGAGCAAAATCATATTTGTCATAGCCTTTTGCTGGTTTGCAAAATTTTCTCGTTTTCCCAAATGTAAAATGCTTCTAAGGGACTAATGAGCGATCCTAAATGATTTTCCCCTGGAGTTAGTATGCCTACTGATAGCATTTTATATAAAGACAATTTTGGTGTTTCAACATATACAGTACATGACATGTTGTTTGACCTAACTATCTACATATTTATATAAATTCAAACTTCAAGCTTCAAACTGCTCGGTGTATAGCAATATAATATCAACCTTTTGAAAACTTACAAAAAAAAAACATAACAAAAAATAACATAATTTACATTTATAAACCACCCCTATTCATGGAATACCCATCTAGTTTAGGATATGAAAACACTCAAGAGTGTCAGATGACTTTACTGGCCCATCTGATTACAGAGTCCATTAAAATAGTAGGTCACTCAGTAAGCAGGAGTTAGGGGGAAAGCACTTTCACTCCCACACCTATAATGCATGGCTGCTAAAGCTTTTATCTAAGTGGCTCATCCTCCACAATCTACATCTTCCCAGTGAAAACGCTGTTAAGAGTGGAATGTATTGCTCATGCCTGTGTCAGACCACACACAGTGAGAAGAAGAGATAGAAAGGAAAGAAAAAAACAGTAAGTTTGGCAGTTGTTTGGCAAGGTCAGGTGTCTCACTCAAATCAGCTACAGCTGGATGAAAAGAAAACACAAAGTCTGCCAGCAGTACAAGCATGGATAAAAGGACATATCTAGGCATTAATGAGGCATTCATCCTCATTAACGTTTTAGTTCTTGGCTATCATTGCTTCTATTACAATTACAAGGTATTGCTGCAGACATCGCCAGAGATGAAAGCAAAAACTTTTTGTCAAAGGTAATTAAAATTGACTTGAACAGACACAACAACCAGCCAACAGATTTGTTCCATTTTTTCATACCTCATCTAAACCTGTGATATGAATTTGGTTTTACTTTTCTGTTTAGAGCCTAAAAGTATGTAACTCATTGATTAAGGCTTTGGTGTGCATGGAAGGATGTGAGTTCAAATCCCAGCACCCTTAACCCTCATCTACTCACTTGTGTTCTTCCTTGATTGTTAGTAACTTTTGTTAGAAGCATCAGCCAAATAAGCAAATGTAAATGTGTATACTACGTTCCTACTCTGAGACCACTGCATAGCCAAACTGCTTGCCAAACAGGGGAGCTGAACACACTTGGAGGAATGTGCTAATAGCCATCTTCTACATGAGTCCTCAAATGCCCATAATTAGTTAGTGTTGCTCTGATTGACAGGGGAGCGGGTAAGTACATCCATCCCACCCAGACAGCAGGACCAATTGTGTGCTCTTGGTCTCCATGCCAAAGATATGGTTTCTATGCTTTTCTATGCTAGAATATGTAATGTAAAGAAACACAGAAAGGCCTTCCACATTTGTTTAGATGCTTTGATAGTTATGTGCATTAGTGCCAATCTGTGGTTGTGGGTTGGGGGGGGGGACTTTCCATTTTATCACAGGACCCAAACATTTTGTACAACATCCCTGGTTAAATATAGCTGAAATACATCATGGAGGGCCTTGGTGAGAAGCTTGGTGTAGCTTGTTGTTATCAAAGAAGTTCATATGTCTGTTGTCTGATTACATGTACTTGATGGTTTCGGGAATCTGCTAATAAGGTGTTCAATTCTCACCCAGTCTCATAAAGTGCACATGGAACATGTGGATATTAAGACTGTAATGAACTATGGCATTTACCTAAAGGGTACAACAGAACTTCTGAGTTCTGTGAATACACACAGCCAAAACTGCTTCCATTATTTAAAATTTACAGCCAAAAGCCAAAATCTTTGTTCATACTCGACAGACATTTTATAACACTGGATGACTTCACATTATTCTCCAGCAGCATGCCAGCTCCCTTATAATGTGCCTTTCTATTCCCTGACACGATTAGCACATTATACTAATGAGCCTATTACCTTAATGATGCTCCATTTAGAACTGCAAGAAGAACACACACACGCACGCACACACACACACACACACACACACACACACACACACACACACATACACACACACACACACACACACTCACTTTCACAATTCTTTATTGGTATTTCAAAGTAGTAGGCACTGAAAAATAAAATTAAATAATACCTGTGTCCATTACAATGTTATATTAAATGTCTCCTTATGGGTAAACACAACGTCAAAGAAATACAGAAAATAACTTTTGAAAATGTCTTATCCACTGCAGATTTTAAATGACATTCCTTAGATATAATCATAGTATAATAAAATAGTTAATTGTTATTTTAGATTACTCTTGAGCAAAAATGCAAAGAAGAAAGCAATGAGCCAAAGCTGTAGCGTAATACATAACTAAAATACCTCTGGATATATATTGTATATCGCTATGGGAATTACAGCACTGTGACCAAAACATGAAGATGCTTTTAATACTACCACTAGGAGCTGCAATAGTGCAGGGAAAAGGGGCTAAACTACCACACATCTTCACGCCAAGCTCTCAGAGAAAGTTCTCAGCTCTCACCTGATGTTAGGCCTACCTGACATAAACTTATATCACAATTTTAACCTAATATTGATACACATGTTTTTTAAATTTTATTTATTTATTATTATTATTATTTTTTAAATAGATAGCTATAAGTAAAGGTGCACAGCAAAACCCACAGTGTTGTATTATACCACCTTCCTCCATATTGGATTATTCTGTCTGGATGCAAATGAGAAATGTAAGAATTCATTCATAAATCAAATGTTAATTCAAATTCCTACACTGTGGGTGTTAACTCAACACTGGGGACCTTGCTGAGCAGGCTACTGGAAAAAAAACTCTAAAAAATGTATGAGGAAGTATGAGGAAAAAGTCTACATTGAAGTCTACAAGCCCAGTTATTTGAAGTAGTCCTTATTTCAGTTCTAATTTACAGGAAGTCCCTCTCTTTCTATCCTCAATTCAATCAGCCACCAGGTCTCCTACTCCTAATCATATATTACAGTTTGGTCCACATCATCCATCAACGTTGGCGGTCCAGATGACAATTTTGGGCTCTTAAAAGCAGGAAATCAGGCTACTCCTTGTTTTAGCAGTAGGAGCCTATTTATTCATACAGTATGGATGAGAGAATTAGATCTATACAATCCTCACACAGCGACACTACCTTATAAACCGTTAAAATCTACTGGCCTTGAAGCACGCGTCCATTGTTTCCACAGGGCTCCTCCCTCCTGAAGCTGAAGAAGACTTAGCACTGTTCATGCGTATAGAGGCGATTCTGTATCCCTCCCGTGTAATATAATTATACGAAAAACACGGGATGTATTTACAGTGTCAGATCATCGGGATGGCACCGCGTTAATCAAGACACCGCGACGGATTCCAACAGGTGATCACCGCGCGTCTGGCTCGTATGTCTCGTATTATCCGTGCACTCTTTCTCGGGGATGCCTGCACTGTCGGTGGCTTCTTTATCCGATCTTTTCGCTTTCAGGTCGCTTTTCTGCACCGCCGTAGGTCTCTCCATTACGCAGTGCCTGATCGCCGGCTTCCCTCGCGCGGCTTTGGGGCGGCCGCTGTCGCGTTCGTACTCCTCCTGCGCTTTCTGCATTTTGCGCTTCCTCATCTTGCTCTTGTGCAGGTGAAAGGTGACGATGGAGACCAGGATAGTACCGGCGATCATCGCCACAAGCACTAAGAGCACCATCGTGGACGAAAACGACCGGAAGAACGGATCGGTGGGGTCGGCGCACGTGCCATTGGCGCGCACAGTGCCATTCGATGTGCACGGTGGGATAGAAAGCGCCAGGCTTTCGGAAGACCCGGCGCTCATTTAGTCCTTTTAAAATCGTATTCCCTCCAAAAAAACAAACAAACAAAACAAACAAACAAACAAACAAACAAACAAACAAACAAACAAACAAAAAAAAACACACACACACGCACACACAAAGGACGAGGTGACGACAGTTGTTGGCGAATTTCCACCCCTTATGTGTCACCGTTGCCTCTATATTGCGCTCATTCCTCTTGCACGGAAGGATTTCAAGCTTCCCTCAGGAGGCACCCTAAAATAGATCCAATATAGAATTGAATAAAAGTGATATTGCGGTTAAGGGGGAGAAAAAAACCCCGTAATGAAATCTCATAATTCAATAATCAGTAATTACTCAGTATTCTAGTGTAGTCTAAAGGACTGACTAAACATAAACAAAATAGTTACCCACTGTATGGCATGGACATTACATACATATTTTATTTCTGTCCAACCAGGAGTAATGGGACTAATAAATCCTCCGAGGTAGTGCCTGAACTTTGATAATGAATAATAAATAAATCAGGATCCTTGGTAGGCCTGCCGCTTTATGGATAGTCTGCTATAAATTCTAATAATTTCCCTCAGGTTAATCTAATCTCAGCTATAAGAAGACAAGCGGTTTAATTTCTAACTGCGGCATTTCTGCACGAGACTAAAAGTGAACGCCAGATGAGCTACACAATGCAAAATGTATCAGAAGTAGCACATCTGACATGATTCCTTGTGTGCAACGACTACCGACATCAGTAATAAAAATGCAGTTTACCTTCCCCAACTGTGGGAATCCTGCCGTTCCGGAGCCGAAGACTGGCCGCGTTTGCAAATTGTGAGAAAGAATAAAAAAAGGAAGCGGAAAAGCGGCCAATCCCTCACAGATCGCGATGACGTATCGATAACCCCAAAAGGGCACAGTAACCAGCAAGCTCATTCATGCATATTTCTACACACATATGCTCCGTCTTTCACTCAGATCTGCAGAGTAAAGCTTGTAACGCGCTGTAGAGGGAAGACACGACGCGCTTTTGTTGCCACTCGTGTCACGGAAAGCTGCGTCCGTTCCGTCCCGTCAGCTGAGTCGGCGAGAACTCAACACTTGCACGAGAACAATAGACGCATTAAAAGCGTTCACTGCTTTCGCGTGCTTTAAATTCCACCGAGCTTGTTACATTTCATCTCATAGCATGTTTCGCGAGAGGAGAGGATCTCTTCAGTGCTGAATGCACGGGGGGGGGGCGCAAATCGCTATAGGCTATAAAACGGGGAAATTGGGGCGCGCGTGCTAGTGTTTAACACGACACTGATACGGGATCTGATTGAGTTTAGACTTAATGAAACGGCGTTTTTCGAGTTGTGGAGCTCACAGATGTATTGTCAAAATGGCTGAAAATGGCACGTGCATGCATGCTGAATACAAGCCAGACTGCATGAATGGACATTAGTGTGAGAATGTCCAGTGGTAAAATTAAAGCTGGTGTAATATTAATAGTAAAAAACAAACAAACAATAAAATGAAATAAATACTTTGAAAAAAATGGCCAAAAGATAATGGAACTGTCTGCCTGAACTATATTTGGTCATTCATTCATTCATCTTCAGTAACTGCTTGTCAGGGTCATAGTGGATCTGGAGTCTATCCCAGGAACACTGGGTGTGAGGTAGGAATACACTCTGGATGGGACATCAGTCCATGGCAGGGCACCATGCACGCACACACACACACACACACACACACACACACACACACACACACACACACACACACACACACACACACACACACACACACACACACACACACACGGCGCAATCCACCTACTGGCATGTTTTTAGAAGAAAAACCAGAGAACCCAGAGCGAAAAACCACGAACATGTAAGACACTGCACAGACAGTATCAAACCAGGCATTCTGGAGCTGTGAGATGGCAATGCTACCAACTTCGCCACCATGCCACCCTAAACTTGATCATGCAGGTCGAAAACTAATTAAGATACAAAATCCTTTGCTACAATAACCTAACTACATACCAAGATGCCAATTATACGTTTTCCTTCCGAACAGGCTGGTGATAATAATAATAATAATAATAATAATAATAACAATAATAATAATAATAATAATAATAATAATAAAAAATACTACGTCATGCATAAAATAACCAAGAACACTGAAAAAAATCAAGAATTTTGCTCGGGTACTTGCTTCTCTCACCTCATGTCCTTAAGCCAATATCTAATTGAACAATTTGACACCGCTTTCTCTTCAGAAAGTAGTTGAACTCTGCTATACACCACACTTGAGACCAACCTCAGCAAGGGCAAATTTGTATGCATTAAAATGCTCTCACATATCCACCCTGTTTACAAGCCTGCACTCTTAAACTCTGACCTGACAAAAGCAGTCAAGTAGTGATGACTCCTGGGTCTGGAAGCCAATAGGGAAGTGCTGACTGTCCATTGGTGGAAATGAGCTGCTCAGTTTGCACTGTCAATTGTACTGTCTTAGCACTGATCTCACCATGACTAAATTTAGACCACTATCTGCTACAGTGTTGCATGTAACAGGTTTTTTACAGTGCTTGAATTTAATTTACATTCATTTTGCAAATACATTTACACTGAATTTTAATATTTATTGTTCTGCTGGTGATGAAACTATGGTCTGTGGCAATATGAAACATGAATAATGTAATGTAATATGCATTTATTAGTTTGTTATATCATTTTCAAATAGAAAAGATTATAACATTTCTTGGGGGTATTTACTGACTTTGATAATCCTGTTAATGTTTCTCGGGACATCTGTAAACATAATGAGATTTACTCCATGTCAACATCTTTGTTGGTAAATATAATTAAGGGCAAACAAAATGTGCATTTTCTTCTTTGTAATCCACATTTAAGAGAAATGGTGAGATACATTATTAAGGTTGTTCTTATATTAATTCCACTCAGTGTTTAAGAGAAATAAGTCATTTGTCAAGCTCAAGAGATATTGCTTATACATTATTAATAGACTAGAGTTGTGAATAATGCCCTTCTTTTACCCACCACAGTAAAATGCAAGGCAGCCCACACACAAGCCTACTAACTGTAATGAATCCTTCTGGCAATGACCTGAAATGAAAAATTCTATGCAGATGGATGTGCTATAATATATAAGTAAGGTGCACATTTTGTTGATATAGTCAAATGGAATATATTTTGTATATGTATTCTACATACACTATATGGCCAAAATTTTGTGGACACCTCACCATCACACTTATATGTGCTTTTTGAATATCCCATTCCAGATTTAGATTTATAATAACCTGTTATAATAACCTCCACTCTTCTGGGAAGGCTTTCCACTAGATTCTGGAGCATGGCTCAGGTCAGGCATTGATGTTGGGCAAGGGGGCCTGGGGTGCAGTCAACATTCCTGTTTGTCAAGGTGTTCAGTGGGGTTGAGGTCAAGTCTCTGTGCAGGCTACACGAGTTCCTTCATTTCAACACTGGCACACCAAGTCTTTATGGACCTCGCCTTTGTGCACAGGGGCATTGTCATGCTGGAACGTTTGGGCTTCTTAGTTCCAGTGAAGGGAAACTGTAATGCTATAGCATACAAAAACATCCTATACAATTGTTCCAACTTTGTGGGAAGGAAGGTCTACATATGGGTGTGATGGTCAGGTGTCCACAAACCTTTGGCCATATGGTGTATGTGTGGAAATGCACAAAAAAATTCCTGAATTGAATATGCAGGTGTGATGTATAGGTGATGGATGTGAACCAACTAAAGAAATGTCTCACCTGGCAACACATCACAGGGGTCATAATTGACAATTCTTCCGAATCCTTATTTACCGACTTGTATTACAATTTAGAATGGTAATGGTTGTTATATAAGATCCAGCAAATATTAGTGTATATGAAATTCCACATGCATATATCTTTCTTAAATCTTACATATTCAAACATTTAGACATACATGTGCATATCAGACCACATGGGCAATCATAAGACTCTCCAAAACAGACATTTTATTATTCTTTTTGGTAATTAACACGTAGATGTTTCTTTTTCTACTCTCCTGCAAGTCTCCTCTACACTACAGCGACTGCTTCAAAAGTTACATAAAAGCATTGCAAGTGCTCCTGTAGAACAGTTCTGTTCTTGATATTGTCCTTGTAGCTCATTAGACCTCAGCTGTGTCTGCTGAAGTGTAAATTTATGAGCTTTGAGAGCTTAGAGATCATATATAATAAAAAACAAGACTTTCACTTTTCCATTCATATGTTTACACTTTTATAGATATAAAATAGCAATATTAATATGACTGTCAGGATTTACCATGAGTTAACATAAAAATAAAAGTGGCACTAATTAGTCTTTATGTTAGAATTTAATATGGAGCAAGTGTTTGCTAGGCTGTAACAGTTGTCTGGTCAAAAGAATAAGCTAGATGAGGTGTTTGAGCGCTACCATTTATAATCTGAGGAGAAAAAAAGGTGTAAGTGCTAGAACTTTTTAGCATGGAACTGGTAACTGCACAAAGTGGGCCTAATTTTAGAAGCACAAAGTACAGCAAGTAATGTGAAGAGAAACCAAGAGAGGAAAGGAAGAGAAATGTGGCTAACCACCCATTATGAGAGGAGACGAGCCAGTGGTAACAATATAAGTATAGGAGAGATGTGTTGGGTGTCTAAAGTCAAAAGTAGGAAAAGGAGTTTTGTCAGGCAAATTCACCATGGTAAGTATGGACAGCTTAATTAAATGTCAGAAGATGTGACAGAAGCAGAAAATAATGGGAATAGACAGTCAAGGTAAAGCAGGGAGAAAGCAGAGAAGTGCAGGCATTGTAGGTGAAACTAAAATGAAAAAAAAAAGCAAAAGCAAAATAAAGCGAAGAAAGAAACAAAATAGTGGGTGACTGGGTAATGGGGGAGCAGAATGAGGAGAACAGAGCAGATAAAACTGATTCACATTGAGAGATTGAGAGGAAAGTGACCAGTGGAGACAGTTTCTGGGCAAAGAAGACAGAATGTGATGGGAGAAGGAGAGAGAGGGCAAGCATTCAGGAGCAGATCCAAGATGTAGTAGAGTCAGCATGGTGAAGAGTGGACTGACAAGTGGGGTTAAAAGAAGTGAGCTGAATTTGATGAGGGCAAAGTATAAAGAGGGAAGAGAAGAGTGTATGACAGAAATATGAAAATGTGATCAGTTTCATGACTGCAACAGATCCAGAGCCAGAAACATCAGACCTTGGACAAGGGAAAAAAGAGGGAAGCGATGTGATTAAGTAGAATTAAGTACAACCCTAAACAGGTAAATGACAGCTCATGAGTAGTCCTACATCACAGCAGTTGCAGAAATCACAAAGGTAACAAAAATATATCATAAAGATTCATGCATGAAATGGGCAATGAATGTGCAATTAACACTAGCATATATTATGTTCTTTACAAAATTACAAAAATTATCTACAAGTAATACATGTCAGTGTAAAGTACAACACAGGATAAGTAGAAAATAACAAAATCAGTTGACGTGAAAGATCAGAAGGAGGACACAGTTAATAAAAATGAAAACACATCAGTATGCATAAAAAAAACAACAACATAAAATACAATCCACAACAACAATGAGTTTTATGGAAATATTAAAAATAAAAACATAGTTGGAACATGATGTTCAGTAATTTGAGCATAATCTGTATGAACATCAACAGAGTTCAAATCTGTACTTATAGATCAATTTCTGAGGGTGATAACACATAGTAAAGTCTAGACCAAAGAAATAGATACAAGTCACTAAATTTAATGTTATTACATTTATATTTACCATGTTTGCTTCTTCCTCTCTGGGAACCGTCACCTTATCATGGTGGAGAGGTTTGTGTGTCCCTATGAACCTGAGGACTGTGTTGTCTGGAGCCTTGTGCTCCTGGTAGGGTCTCCCAAGGCAAAGTGGTCGCAGGGGAGCGGCCAGACTAAGAATGGTTCAAAGAAACCCTTATGAAGAATGCAAAGAAAGGAGGAGTTACCCTGCCCGAAGGAAGCCCGGGGCCCCCGTCTGGAGCCAGGCCCAGAGGGAGGGCCCGACTGCGAGTGCCTGGTGGCTGGGTTTGCCATGGAGCCCAGCCGGGCAAAGCCCGAAAGAGCAACGTGGCACCCTCCTCTCCATCCTATGGGCCCACCACTCATGGAGTGAACCGTGGGGGTCGGTTGCGCTAGTACATGGGTGGCATGGGTGGGGGAAGGAACTGGAACTTGTGTGGGAGGTGGAGCGCTACCAGTTAGATCTGGTGGGGCTTACCTCTACGCACAGTCTCGGTTCTGGAACCGTACTCCTGGATAGGGGATAGACTCCATTCTACTCTGGATTTGACCAGGGTTTGAAGCACCGGGCGACTGTGGGGATACTCACAAGTCCCCGGTTGAGTGCCGTTACGTAGGAGTTCACCCCGGTGGACGAGAGGGTCGCCTCCTTACGCCTACGGGTTGTGGGGGGGGGACTCTGACTGTTGTCTGTGCAAATGCACCGAACACCAGGTCAGAGTATTCGACCTTCTTGGAGACCCTGAACGGAGTCCTGTATGGGGCACCAGTAGGGGACTCCATAGTTCTGCTGGGAGACTTCAACGCGCACGTGGACAATGATGGAGATACCTGGAGAGAATGGCCTCCCTGATCTAAACCTGAGCGGGATTTGTTGTTGGACTTTATAATGAATACCATGTTCGAACATAAGGAGGCTCATAAGTGTATGTGTACCAGAGCACCCTAGGCTAAAGGTCGATGATCGATTTTGTAATTGTATCATCTGATCTGAGGCTGCATGTTCTGGACACTTGGGTGAAGAGAGGGGCAGAGCTGTCAACTGACCACCATCTGGTGGTAAGTTGGGTCAAGGGGTGGGGGAAGACTCTGGACAGACCTGGAAAGCCCAAATGGGTAGTGCGGGTGAACTGGGAATGTCTGGAGGAGGCCCATGTCCATGAGATCTTCAACTCACACCTCCGGTGGAGTTTTTCTGGCACCCCTGTGGAGGTTGGAGGCATTGAGCCTGAGTGGGCAATGTTCAAAGCCTCCATTGCTGAAGCTGTGGCAGAGAGCTGTGGTCTCAAGGTCTTAGGTGCCTCAAGGGGCGGTAACCCTCGAACATCGTGGTGGACACCAGTATTCGGGGATGCCATCCAACTGAAGAAGGAGGCCTTCCGGGATGTGTCATCCTGGAGGACTCCGGAGGCAGTTGCAAGGTACCAACAGGCCTGAA
This sequence comes from Ictalurus punctatus, assembly GCF_001660625.3. Taxonomy (NCBI): domain Eukaryota; kingdom Metazoa; phylum Chordata; class Actinopteri; order Siluriformes; family Ictaluridae; genus Ictalurus; species Ictalurus punctatus. Next base: position 14,007,233 of record NC_030432.2, on the reverse strand, counting down.
GGGCTACAGCCTCTGCCGTGAAAGAGGCAAAGCAGTGGGTGTGGGAGAAGTTTGGAGAGGACATGGAGAAGGACTTTCGGTCTGCACCAAGGTGTTTCTGGAAAACCATCCACCACCTCAGGAAGGGGAAACAGGGAACCATTCAAGTACAGTAAGGATGTTGACCTCAACTGAGGAAGTAATTGCACGGTGGAAGGAACACTTTTAGGAACTTCTGAATCCGACTAAAATGCCCTCTATGGTAGAGGCAGAGGTGGAGGCTGATGGGGCATCATCGTCAATTTCCCTGATGGAGGTCACTGAGGTAGTCAAAAAACTACACAGTGGCAAAGCCCTGGAGATTGATGAGATCCATCCAGAAATGCTGAAAGCTCTGGGTGTGGAGGGGATGTCTTGGATGACATGCCTCTTTAACATTGCATGGAAGTCGGTGACAGTGCCAAAGGAGTGGCAGACCGGGGTGGTGGTTCCCCTGTTCAAAAAGGGGGACCAGAGAGTGTGTGCCAATTATAGGGGTATCACACATCTCAGCCTCCCTCGTAAAAGTCTACTCCAAGATGCTGGAACGGAGGGTTCGGCCAATAGTCAAACCTCGGATTGAAGAGGAACAATGCGGATTCCGTCCTGGTCGTGGAAAAATGGACCAGCTCTTTACTCTCGCAAGGATCTTGAAGGGGGCCTGGGAGTATGCCCATCCGGTCTACATGTGTTTTGTGGATCTGGAGAAGACGTATGACTGGGTCCCCAGGGGTTTACAGTGGGCAGTGCTGAGGGACTATGGGGTGAGGGGTTCCCTTTTTAGGGCTATCCAATCGCTGTACGCCCAAAACAAAAGCTGTGTCCGGATTCTTGACAAAAAGTTGGACTCGTTCCAGGTGGAGGTTGGTCTCCGCCAGGGCTGCGGTTTGTCACCAATCCTGTTTGTGATATTCATGGACAGGATATCGAGGCGTAATCTTGGTGGGGAGGGGTTGCGGTTTGGTGGCCTGATTATCTCATTGCTAATTTTTGCAGATGATGTGATCTTGATGGCATCATTGGTCCGTGACCTTCAGCACTCACTGGATCGGTTTGCAGCTGAGTGTGAAGTGGCTGGGATGAGGATTAGCACCTCTAAATCTGAGGCCATGGTTCTCAGTAGGAAACCGATGGAGTGCCTACTCCGGGTAGGAAATGAGTACTTAACCCAAGTGAAGGAGTTCAAGTACCTCGGGGTCTTGTTCAAGAGTGAGGGGACATTGGAGCGGGAGATTGGCTGGAGAATCGGAGTGGTATTGAAATCGCTTTACCGCACCATTGTGACGAACAGAGAGCTGAGCTGGAAGGTAAAGCTCTCAATCTACCGGGCAATTTTCGTTTCCTACCCTCACCTATGGTCATGAAGTTTGGGTAGTTACCGAAAGGACTAAATCGCTGGTACAAGTGGCCGAAATGGGTTTTCTCAGGAGGGTGGCTGGCTTCTCCCTTAGAGATAGTGTGAGAAGCTCAGCCATCCGAGAGGAACTCAGAGTAGAGCCACTGCTCCTTTGCATTGAAAGGAGCCAGTTGAGGTGGTTCGGGCACCTGGTAAGGATGCCCCCTGGGCGCCTCCCTAGGGAGGTGTTCCAGGCACGTCCAGCTGGGAGGAGACCTCGGGGAAGACCTAGGACTAGGTGGAGAGATTATATCTCCACACTGGCCTGGGAATGCCTTGGGATCCCCCAGTCAGAGCTGGTTAATGTAGCTTGGGAAAGGGAAGTTTGGGGTCCCCTGCTGGAGCTGCTGCCCCGCGACCCGATTACGGATAAGTGGTTGAGGATGGATGGATGGATGGATGTTTGCCTTTTTATTAGGCACAATTCTGGATTGCATAAAAGAGACAGCAAAAGACAAAAACATACTAATTGAACAGCACACTATTTTAGTTAAGTTTAAGTTTAATTTAAGTTAAATATCAATACTTCAAGTATTTCATTATTAAAGCTACTAGAGTTATCCAGATAAGAGTAGAAATGTTTTTCTGACTGACTGATATTAAAGACATAAACAGTGCTAGCCACACATCTATTATTTTCTAACACATAAATTTCAGATATAACGGTCTTCAAAAGCCTCTGATGTGTCAAATTAGTAAACCCCATCTTGTCCTCCCATTTATTTTACCCCAATAAAATTTAAAGCATTAAATGGTTAATAAGGACTCCTGACCGTATTAGCGTTAAACACGCGTATGCTAAACATTAAGTAAGCAAAAACAAGGATGTTTTCTTGCAATAATACACTCCAATTAAACTATGCTAGAACATTCATAATGCAATCGCTACCATCATTTTAAACTCACCTGCTTGAACTGTTTGAATAAATACTGCAGTTAAGCAGCCGCTCTTCCTGAAAGCACGGTTAATCTTAATTTTAAATTTTAAGGGCGCGGCTTTTACACACGCATCCGAGAGAAATACATGTATTTCGCCTACTATATAGTAGGTAAGTATGCGGTTTTGGAGGCAGCCATGGTGACTGCTGCTGCTGCGTTGGTTCCAATGTCTTCTTCTTGCACAGTGCATCCATGAAAAGTTCCCGACTGACTACCTGTCAGACAGTGCATCAGTACTGGTACTACGGGTACTTCTGGTACCGTCAACTTTTTTTCTTTTTAGTACAGTACTTTTGACAACCCTAGTGCAAACTCACTTCCATTGCAGATCATTATTTGAGTATACATGGGTGATGAGATGGTAAGTCTTATGTGGACACATAAAATTAAAATACAGAGTCATGCATTATATGCTTTAGCTTGGGACAATTTTCAGCATTATAAAACACATAAAACAGCATTATATCATAGAAGACAAAGACTCAAGACAATCTGATAGAGACTGTCACAGTTTATGCAGATTTGCTCATGCATCCAGTGGCTAAGAGCTGATGCATATGTACAGCGCAACTGGATTATGCAGTAAGACTGTAAAGCAGAGTAAATCGTAGACCTAAAAACTAAAAACTATTTAGTATGAGATATACATAAAAACAGAAGAAATCAGAATGGGGGCAAATACTTTTTAACAGCACTGTAATACCAAAATAGGGTCATTACAGCCTACTGCTGGTTACAACCCATGTCTGAGGTATTCTAAAACAGGCAGAGATTAATGTAAAACAGCTCCTAAAACAGCCAAACAGTAAGATTCTTTATAAAATGAAACACTTATTCATACATTCAGCATGAACTGCATTCCATTCTCCAGCCAAATAAAACGTGTACATTACATAAAGGTTTATTTAGTTATGCGTACCTCATTATAAAAGAGCATTTTGAGGGCTTAATGTGTATCTCTTAGGGGTTTTTATGAAGAACGAATTGTTTAACTCACCTGTAGAATATTGGGCCAGTTTTCCAGTTCCTACATACGGATTTCATGTAGATTGTCTAATTTTAAAGATATAGAACCAAGTAAATATGTTTAGGTCAGTCTTATATTTAATCTTCCTGTTTGAAAAATTAATGTAATTTTTTAGTTTCTAAGAATAAACGCCTTCCTTTGGGAAATCATTGTCAAGTTACAGAGCTTTGAATTATTTTTGGTGCTTTTCATGCTGAATGTTCGAAACTTCTTTTGGAACATTTCTAATTTGTAGCATGCTGTGTTATGATACATGCTGTGTTTCAAGTACCACAGTTATGGCCTCACCTCCTCAGTCCATCTTACCGCAGTAATGAAAACACCCAAGATTCATTAGCTAGGGTCACTATACAAAGACATGCATTGTAAATGATTGGCATTTCCAAATTAGTGTGTGAATGTGTACAGTTGTGCCTTGCAATGGGTTGGCACCCTATCCAGGGTGTCCTCCACCTTGTTGCCGAGTTCCCTGGTATAGGCTCCAGGCTTCCCCATGACCCTGTGTAGGATACGTGATATGGAAAATGGATGGATGGTATACAATTACCATCCACTTTAATAGGAACACCTGTACAGCTGAACACAGACTAGAAAGATTAGGAAAAAAAATCACCTGGTCGTCCTCAATTGTCCCATTTTGGTGAGTCTGTGCCCATGATAGCCTCATATTCTTGTTCTTGTTCATACATGAGAGTAAATTCAGACTGCAGCTATCTGTCGGGGTGTCTCTTAGCAGCATTTCAGCTTCACAGGTAATTATAAAGAGACTGCCAACTGGTTGACAGATTAAAAAGAAAGGTAATTTATTTAATTAGACTAGAGGAGCAATAGGATTGCAACCAGCTGTCTACAGAACTCTTCAAATCAAGCCATCCCAAAAAAGACTTTCTCAGGCAGCTATCCTAACAAAAACAAATGTTACAACAGAAAGTCAGATATTCAGTTGAATTTCAACTGTTAGATAACCTATGTCATGGAGCTTCATATGTAAACCTGTTAAAATATTTTAAAATGGACAACACCACCGGCCAGATAAGAACACATAATTACACTAGATTATTATGAATTTTAACTGTGTAAAACATTTAAACGTACTGATGAATGAAGTTAAATATACTTCCAGTTTGAGACTGACTCCCAGTGGAAACCCTGTAAAAGAAACACATTAACTGCACTCATGGTCTTTGCATATGCTTGCTGGTGGCTCAGTCTTGGGAGTTTGTTGCCTTGCATTTTATTAAACAAGTGCTTGACTGTGACCTAAGTCAGGGTACTTTGATTGAATCCAGCTAGTCTTTATGTGTTATTTTTAATTTTGTATTAATGCTTGAGTCTCCTCTGATTGCACATTTACTTAATTCACAGGATTCTTATTTTAGACACATCTCACCTCAGGTTTCTTTGCAATTGTGTTCACAGCCTTCAGACCAACTGCAATAATTAATACCAAAACAAGCTTATTACATACTTCAGTTTCTTAAGAACCCTTGTTTTGCAGTCTGGCATGGTAGATCTGTCAGAAGGAAAAAAAAAAAACTGGCCTGTGGCTCACCACAAGCACTGCCTTGAAAATCAGATCTTTGTATTTCCATAGAAACAGTACAAATGAGCTCTCTGTTTTTCTCCCATAGCGAAAACCTTTTTTTTATCATCACCTAGATATAAAAGGCAAACATACAGTACAGGCTGAGAACCTCAAATAGCTTTTAAATATTTAATGCTTGCAGCAACTATTTACCCACATTTAGCTCTAATTTGTCTTTTTAAATTTTTTTTTTATAGAGCACTCTTATCATAAATGCTTTCTGCTTTCATTCTCGGGCTGATCTGAAGGCAAAGTAGATGCAAACATTAATTGGCATTCAATCTCCCAACCATTTAACATTGCACAAAAGAGAATGAACTATGAATCACTGCACACAATATCTGCAGTGCATATAGGTATTATAGGTTTCTACTGTTAGGGTACATGGTCAGGGTGAGAAAAAGATATAATATTACAGACAGAATAAAACAGAGGAAGAACAAAAGATGAGGGTGGCAGCAAAAGAGAGATAGATCAGAGGAGGCTGAAATCCTGTGTATGTGCGTGTGTGTGTGTGTGTGTGTGTGTGTGTGTGTGTGTGTGTGTGTGTGTGTGTGTGTGTGGTAGGCTCTTAGGGACCTTGCCAATAGGCTGAGTCAGTCAGGTTAAACTCATTAAAGTGCAAACTGCAGGGAAATTAAGTGTGCTGACCCACTAAAGATGGAATTCTTAATATTGTGTGCAAAATGTGAACTGCTACTGTATACATCTGTATAGAGTACTATATACACTGTAAAAATTAACTATAATAACAACAACAGCAGTCATCCTCATCATCATCCATTCATTACCTCCAGTAACCGCATTATCCAGTTGAATTTGAATACAAATAGTGTACAGTGGATCTAAAAAGTCTACACACCCCTGTTAAAATTGCAGGTTTTTGTGATGAAAACAAAAAATGAAAACAAGAAAATCATGACAGAACATTTTCCATCCTCAATGTGAAATTACAACGTATAAAAATAAAATGATATACAATCACAAACATTTTGGGAAATGTTTGGAAAAAGGAAAAATAAAAAAACTTACAATAACCTAGTTACATAACTGTGCACGCCCCTAAACTAATACTTTGTTGAAGCACCTTTTGATTTTATTACACCACTCATTCACAGAGTCGATCAGCATGGTACATGTTGCCTTGGAAATATTTTCTCACTCTTTCTTGCAAAAACATTTTAGATCCATCAAATTTTAAGGGCATCTCCTGTGCACAGCCCGCTTCAGGTCAGCCCACAGATTTTTAACAGGATTCAGGTCTGGGCTCTGGCTAGGCCATTCAAAAACATTGATCTTCTTTTGGTTAAGCCATTCCTTTGTTGATTTGAATGTACGCTTTGGGTCACTGTCGTGCTAAAAGGGGAAATTCCTTTTCATCTTCAGCTTACTAGCAGACACCTGAATGTTTTGCACTAAAATCGACTGGTATTTGTAGCTATTCATAATTCCCTATACCTTGATAAAAGCCAGATTCGGGCTGAAGAAAAGCAATCACGATGATGCTGCCACCACCATGCTTCACCATGGGTATGGTATTCTTTTGGTGATGTGCATTTATTTTCCCCTAAACATATGTTTTGGAATTATGGAATTATTATACCTTTTGTAATTGGTCTCATCAGACCATAACACATTTTGCCACATGGTTTGGGGTGATTTAGTTGAGCTTGGATGTTTTTTGTGAGAAAAGGCTTCTGTCTAGCCACCGTACCCCATAGCCCAGACCTGTGAAGAATACGAGAGATTGTTGTCACATACAGAGAGTAATCAATACAGGCTTTGCAAACTCTTGGCAGATGTGAAGAAAATCCTATAGAAACAGCTGGTCTTTATTTGGGGTTAATCAGAATAATTTACTTGATGAGTGTTGTATGATAATTACTTTTGAACATAAGATTGTTGATTCTGAACACAGTCACATACCCAATTATAAAAGAGTGTGCACACTTATGCAACCACGTTATTGTAAGTTTTTTTTCTCCTATTTTCCCTAAAATGTTTCATATTGTTTTTCACTTGATTTTTATTTGTTGTAATTTCAAATTGAGGGTGGAAAAGTTCTGACATGATTTATCTTACTTAAATTTTTATTTTTATTTATTTATTTTTTTAACGTCACAAAAACCTACCGTGTGTAGACTTTTATTTATATCCACTGTACACAACAGAGTTCATCCAAGTGAATAGCAACCAATTATGACTGTTACAAGTAAAAATAAAACATCAGAATTTGGAGAGCTTGCTGGGATCTGCTTTATAATTCGCACCCTTACTTTCAATCCTCTACTCTCATTACTTTTCACCATAAAATAAGCTAGGTGTGAAGCCTTACAGGAAAATATATAGTAACAAATGCTAATATGTAGTCACCTGAATATACTAACATCGATGGAGAATATGGAGAACATGCAAACTCTGCACACACCATGTGTGTGACCATGACCATCATGGTGGGAATCGAACCCCCGACCCTGATGTGTGAGGTGAAGGTGCAAAGCACTAAGCCGCTCTGCACCCACACTACTATTTTTATTTTAATTTTAATTTTTTTGTAACATGCTAATTGTAAATAATAAATCAGTTACTAAACCTGATGTACAAGGCCCATTGATTCCTGATATAATACCCATTTTCTGGACCAAATCCATTCCTAAGACAAATTACTGTAGTGGCATATGCAGTAGAAACAAGCCTAAAAAAGATGACACATGGGCTGTCAATTCCTATTTGGTGCAGTGGAGGATGACCCATCAAGCTGTTTCCTTCATGAGACTAACAACATGTCTCAGTGCCGTCTTAATTTCCAACAAAACAGCCAATTATATAAATAAACTCTGTCAAGACTGAACCTATTGCAAAAAAAAACTTGTTAAAATGTGTGAAGTATCAGTGTCTTTACTTGCCCTATGAAATTAGTTGTATCTTGCAGAATAATCTTAATTAGAATGTGCGATCGATATATATCATACATACAATATATCAGGAAAATGTGTTAATGTGAAAGAAAGGGAGAGAGAAGTTTTATTGCGGGTGTTTCTCCAGCATGAATCTAATACAACTCTTCATTTCAGTGTTATTTACAAGTTTAGTTTAAGCAGTCTCTTTAATGTATTTGCAAATGAAACATTCTGCAGACGTGAGCCAAATTGCAACATGCAATATTAGACCAAAACTATGACTCTCTATTCATTTTTGCACTGTAGGAATCACTTTTTTCACTCTTTTCCTCTTGACTCCCTACATTATGTCTCAGATTTGTACCAGAGAAGCATTGTTTTTTATGACCGTAGCATAAAATACCATTTTGTAGGCATGAAACACAATTGATTTTAAATTTAATTTAGAATTTCTAGCCTGCTGTTCATAAGAGACCACCATAAAAAAGCTCTAAACACAGTCCCAGATCAGCACTGTCTATCATTTTATTAAAAATTTTGCAATGTATTTCCTGTTGTTGTCATCTGAATGGGCATTATTCATTCACAGCAATGCCTTGACCTGACCTTGACATGGTCTCATCTATTTTTAAAAAAAAATAATCTAGGGCCCCCCAGTGCACTCACTACTCAAGGTTGGAGTCCGTGGCATAACCAATACAAAAAGAAGCTTGGTAAGCACTAGGTTTATGTGTTTGACCATGGCTTGTGTGTTTGAATTTGTTCTCCAGGTTTTCAGTGCATACTCATTGTCTGATTCTTGAGCTAAATACAATATTGGCACTAAAATCATTATCAGTGGCCCGACTCTAATAGTACACTGATGTAATCACTCATTATACTGTAGGCCTACTCAACCATTATTGATTCTTGGAACCTTGCTCTTCATGATTCTCAGTTACAGCCTTTGCAAACAAATTATTTTCCACTTTCAGAGTGCTTGCTCAGCTGATGATATTGGGATAGGGAAAACCATCAATGCAATATTTGCATTATATTTACAGCATTTGGCAGACATTAGACAATCTAGAAACTCAGTTAAATTGCTGTGTGAAAACAGCAGATGATCTTAAAAAACCCCGAAGGGTTATAGCATAACCTCTGACCCCAATTTCCTGTTCACTTCATCACTGCACATACTTTATATAACTCAGTTTTCTGTATCTCTTTGCAAAGTCTTGCCAATTCTCTATTTATGAAAGCTTTGAGCCTTGTTTATCTATGATAGTGTTGTAAGTGTCTAGAGCCTTTGCCTGTTCTCCTGACTACTCTTTTGCTTACTCTCTGGTTCTATCACTTGATGTCTGATCATGTTTTGACCCTTGTCTGCTCTATTATTTTTGGATTTTGGACTGTGTTTTGGTAGTGTCCATATCACCTACTTTTGTAAAGATCCTAAACAGCCTCCTGGGCCCAGTGCATTACAAAACTGAAGATTAGGCATTTAAGGCCTAAACCCAATATAAGGGGTTTAAAAACATTTTGGTAAATGTTTACATATAGATGAAGAGGATACTGAACTGCATAGAACATGTTTTTGTGGCCTTTCTAGGAACAGTGGCCTTGCTTTTTCGAATCTCCTATTTTCTTGTCTACTTCCAGAGCTTTGTGTCTTCAGATGTGTTTTGTGTCTTCTCTTGGACAATACAACTCAAAGCTGAAGTTTGTGTTATTTTCTCTTTCTCCATCTACAAGGTTTGTATTTCTGCTGAGTATGATACTCACAAACTGGATTCCTTAAATGTAGGATTTGATCAGAAGACATGAGGTATAGGGACTTTCTATGTAATACAGAGAGAAATGGAGAGAAAATTGCCAATTTGAAATATTAATGCCCAATTACAGAATTACAGAAATCGTAATGTAGGTAAGGTAAAGAACTGCTGTTTTTTTCCTTGTGTGTGTGTGTGTATATATATATATATATATATATGTTGTAGAAATAATAAAGTGAAACATAAACTCCAGAGGTCTTTGCACAGTCACCCCAGTGTTTATGCACTTTCAGGTGGGCAGCAGCTCAATGTCCAACAAAATAGGCCAGCTGGCTTACATGGTATAAGTACTAAATATTTGCCAGTCATATTTTAAACTACTCAGCAATCAAAATGGTCACCATATAGGAACAGACATGACCCTACTTACTGATTAATAAAATGTATATTTTATTGTTACACATTAGGGTAGTGGTGGCTCAATGGTTAAGGCTCTGGGTTACTAATCAGAAAGTCAGGGGTTTCAGCCCCAGCACTGACAAGCTGCTATTGTTGGGGCCTTGAGCAAGGTCTCTCCCCTCCAGGGGTGCTGTATCATGTCTGATCCTATGCTCTACTCCTAACAAGCTTGGATGTGTGAAGAAAAGAATTTCACTGTGTTGTAATGTATATGTGACCAATAAAGATTTCATTTACATTTATACCACTGCTTTGCTGCAGTTTCCAGCAGTTAGACAATCAAATTACCAACGGTGCAGGTATATTTTCATTAAATTACCTGCAATATGCAGAAATGTATGACATCTGTAACAAAGCCAATTTTATGAAAATCAGATTTTATGAGGGTAGAGCTGCATGTCTCCGTATTGCATTTGCTTCTGAGCAATTGTCACATATCACAGGGGTGTAGATGTATGAAATTAGTTAACAGCAGCTAATTTGGCATCTAGGTTTCCAATATTTATAATTATGTGGCTTTGAAATACCAGAAGTGCACTGCTGTCATGCTAACATAAATCAGCTTGGAAAGTGATAAACACAATCTTATGTTAACCAACATCTGCCACATGAGCAGGATGTTATATCAATTTGACATTACAATTGATGATGGTAATCTTCACTATCAGGAAAATACAATGCCAAATCAGAATTTAGGCAGGTTTTCACAACCTATTAAAACAGGGGTGTTCAATCTTACAAACAAAGGTCCGGGGTGGGTGCAGGTTTTCATTCCAATCAAGCAGGAGCCACACCTGATTCCACCTGTTTAATCAGTTGAGCTTAGGTATCTGCCTTCAGAGAACTGTGCTAACATCTTAAATTGCAAGTTAAGTCTTATTGCCTCACCCAGACTATTTTTTTTCAAGGTTTGTCTTTGATAACTCAGATTTAGAAGTGACTCACTTGTGCTTTGTTGAGGTTTCAAATTTGTTACAAATGTTTGTCTTAACAATTCCTGGGAGACATAGATTGAGATGAAGAAGAAACACAAGTTTTCTTACATTAAACGAGTCAAAACTGTGAGAAAGGTTATTCTTGGCATCAGCGGGATTCAAAAAGACAATCTCCAGATCACAGGCAAACATTTAACTACTGCATCACATGGAAGCAGAAAGAAAACAATCCTTCTATTCTTTACTGATTAGTTTACTGAGTTATTTTGGCCAAAGAGCTGCAGTAAAAGTTACTTCCCTTGTCTCTTTAGAAAAGCTAATAAGACTGTTATTGCTATATTCAGTGGTGATTAATGAGCATTAAGAGTAAATTGGTGCACATTTTGCTCTTCACACCACCCACAAAAGTTCCCCTCGACCTTCACGCAGAGACTATTGGACATGTGGGTGCTTGTGTGTATAGTTACTGTTCTGAAGCGTTTTTATTTCTAAAACCATGCATGTGTGTGCACCCATACATCAAGGCTATCATACACATATGTTCTGATCTTATGTTACAAACCCCCTGACTGACTGTGTGTCAGTGAAAAGCCAGAGGACAATGAAACTGAATCATTTCATCATTGGATGACAGTGATAATACTCAATACATTTTAATCTTGCATAAGTCAAATGGCATTCCTGATTGGCTTTATGGCAGTGTTAACTATTTAAGAAAGGCAGAAAAAGGCAGACAACAGCAATTAAAACAAATAACCTACTGTAGTACTATCAAAGATGACAAGAAGCATAGGTTAGTACATTTTACCTGTATGCTGTTATGTCTACTGACAAAGCAAACAGTCAATACATTTTTACATTCAATAACATTGTAGAACACATTTGGAAGACCCTCAGACCATGAGTTAAAAAACACATTTTGGTGCCCTGAGGCCATTGGGAAAGATTTATTTGGTTTCAGTATTCATCTTTTTGGTAATTTCACAGTGTGCTGGGAGTGATGATCATGCTGGGGGTGCAACAGAGATCCTATAGATCCTATAGAGACACAATGCCCTAATTTGTAGTGTGCATTACTGCTTTAATCTCAATAACACATCTCAGTTGAATGACAAAAAAACACAACAAATAAAAGATCTTAAAAGTGTAATCCACAAACACACATGCATATGAACCAGTGTGTGTGCAAATAGGTAGCAGTGTGTAGTACCAATAAGGATAAAACATACATGAATTTGGCATTTATTTGTTTATTCTATGTTGTATATCTACAAATAGTATTCTTTGTACAAGTTATAACAAGGGTGTTAGTATTCTTTTAATCAAATATGTTTTAAGTAGGGCTGCAATCAAGTTTAGAGCCTGATTAAAACATGCTAACAAGTTTAAAAATATACATGGATCCTTTTCTTGTTACCTTTTAATTTTATTTTGTTAACAACAATTTCTAAAGGAAGTACACACAAATATTCATTGCTGGCATTGCATGATCTGAAGAGAGTCCATGAATATATTTGGTGGGAATAAGGTAGGAATAAACAAAAAGATTTTCAATGAAGATGAGCTGTTTGAGTCTGTAAATGTGCCAAAGTTTAGAAAAAACTGGAATAATAAAAAAGGATAATGTACATGAAAAAAATAAAAGGATTCTGTACATTTTCACAAACACAAAATATCTCTTATGCATCTTTGTTACCTCTTCTGTTTCTTATGTACTTACTTACTTACGTATGCTATTAGATATTTCATCATGTCAGAGTAGCAGTACTGGCTTTGCAGGAGCAAGAAACAGTTAATGAGGAAAGTAAAAGATGGCGACTTAAGCGGCATGCCTTCAGAGGAGGTCAGTGTGCTGGCCCTATGATTGGGATGAGATTCATACACACACACACACACACACACACACACACACACACACACACACACACACACACACACACACACACACACACATACACAGCCTCATTAAAACTGCTTTAGCCCCATTGGGCAGCATAAGGAAATGCACAACTTTGCAAAACTACAGAACAGGCTTTTTTTTCCTACACTGCGAATAGCAGATCTATAATTGAGCGTCATATAGGAGTGCTGAGATTCAAAGTAAACTCATAGAGCAGAGAATGATCATGACAGAGGTTTCTCAGGTAAAACACTTCAATTTATACTATTGCAGCAGAAGAAAGTGAGTTTTTAATTCCATATTGTCATAAAAAAAAACCTCACATAATAGTTCATCCAAAACTATTAAACTGGATTTGATTTTTCATAGTCCCATGTGGTACAGCAATTTAGTGTATATGCATGGATGACTCAGTGGAGTTAATTAGCTAACTTATTATCTCAGTAGAGAGCTTTCCTTATACTGGCAATGATAAACAGGAACACAGCCACAAAGACCTCACCAGGCAATTTAAGAGTATAGGACAGATGTAGGGAGAGGAGAGACAAAATTCTGAGAGGAGAGTTATTTTGGGAAGTCAAACAGGCCTAGGCTAGACTAACCCAGAGGATGAACCTGCAGATGAAGCAGAGAGAATGCATGTTTAAATCATTAGCAAACTTACTTGATATACAGCATGTGGTGCTCAATGGAAAGGGTGGTGTGGAGCGATAATGAATCCACAATAATCTAAATTGTAAACACAATACAAAATGTGAACAAGTATTATAAAATGTAATATCAAGTATTATAAAAATTAATTTCAAACCATAATGATTTCTAAAAGTTCGTATTAAATCCACTATTTCATATAATAACTATAATAATCCATCCATACATCCATCTTCTACCGCTTACTCCTTTTCAGGGTCACGGGGAACCTGGAGCCTATCCCAGGGAGCATCGGGCACAAGGCGGGGTACACCCTGGACAGGGTGCCAGTCCATCGCAGGGCACATAACTATAATAAATAATATAATTCCTATTTATTTACAAATGTCTCTGACTCACAAATAAGACCACATGAGTCACAAACATTTTGTTACTAAACTGGAATAAGCAAGGTTTGATTATGTACTGTGTCACTGTCATTGTAGTGTGACTTTCTGTTTTCAGATCATCAGTAACAATGACAGACGCAGTCCCAGAGGCTGCCATAACTACTTTTCCTGATAATCCATTCTAATTTAGGCAGAGCAAAAACTGATGTCCTGTTGAAAGTTATTTCTTAGCCATCCACTCCATATCAAAATATAATAATAATTAAAAAAAAATGTTCTAAAGATGACCAAATTCTGTTATAGTCTACTAAGCTAACTGCCACCAGAAAGGGATGCTGCGAATTACACATCAACATCATCTCTGATGGCATGAAATTTTTACTGAATAACTGTATTATTATTTTTACTATAAAATAATTCAAATAAGATAAATCAGAACCTTTTCCCATCTTTAATGTGAAATTGCAAAGTATATAAATAAAGTGAAGAACAATCAAAAATTTCTTTAGGGGAAACGAAAAAACAAAAAACCTTACAGTAACCTGGTTGCATAAATATGTACACCCCTAAACTAATACTTTGTTGAAGCACCTTTTGATTTTATTACACCACTCAGTCTTTTTAGGTAAGAGTCTATCAGTGTTGCACATCTTGACTTAAAAAAAAACAACAAAACCCTTACTTTTTCTTCTAAAAACATTCTAAAGCTGTCAGATTGTAAGGGCATTACCTGTGCACGGTCCACTTCAGGTTACCCCACAGATTTTCAGCTGGATTCAGGTCTGGGCTCTGGCTAGGCAATTCAAAAACATTGATCTTCTTTTGGTTAAACAATTCCTTTGGATTTGGATGCATGCTTTGGGTCATTGTTGTACTAACAATTAAATGACTTTTTATTATCAGATTACTAGCAGACACCTGAATGTTTTGCACTAAAATCGACTGGTATTTGTAGCTATTCATAGTTCCCTCTACCTTGATTAATGCCCTAGTTCTAGCTGAAGAATAGCAGCCCTAAAGCATGAAGCTGCCACCACCATGCTTCACCGTGGGTATGGTATTCTTTTGGAGCTGTGCTTTTTGTGCCAAACATACCTCTTGAAATTATGAAATGATTATAAAGTATATATTATACCTTTTGGAGTTGTTCTCATCAGACCATAACACAATTGCTACATGATTTGGGGTGACTTAGTTGGGTTTGGATGTTTTTGTGAGAAAAGGCTTCTGTTTAGCCACCCTACCCCATAGCCCAGACCTGTGAAGATTATGAGAGATTGTTGTCACATGCAGAGAGTAAACAGTACTTGTCATATATTCCTGCAACTCCTTTAATGCTGCCGCAGCCTCACTGGTAAGATTTTTTCTTGTTCTTTTATACATTTTGGAGGGATGTTCTGTTCTTTGTGATGTCACTGTGGTGCTCCAGTTTCTCCACTGGTTGATGATGGCCTTCATGGTGTTCCATGGCAATCTAATGTTTTGGAAATTCTTTTATACCCCTCCCTTGGTCAATATCCTTCGACAAGTGAGATACCACATAGGCTTTGTAAGCTCTTTGCGGATCATGGCTTCAGTAGCAGATGAAACCAAGAAGATGTCAAGAAAATCCTGCAGAAACAGCTGGTCTTTATTTGGGGTTAATCAGAATAATTTCATTGATGAGAGTTGTATGATAATTACTTTTGAACATGAGATTGAATGTGATTGGTTCATTCTGAACACAGTCACATACCCAGTTATAAAAGGGTGTGCGTACAAATGCAAATAGGTTATTGTAACCATTTTACTTTTCCTATTTCTCCCTAAAATGTTTCTGATTGTTTTTCACTTAATTTCTAGAAATTTTTATTTCATATTGAGGGTGGAAAAGTTTTGACATGATTTATATTACTTTAATTTTTTTACTTCACAAAAACCTGCCATTTCAACAGGAGTGTGTAGACATTTTAAAAAGTATATCCACTGTATTTACTGAAATGCTTTCTAAGGACATCATTACATTACAATCAGAACATGGACAAGGACAAAAGTAGCTTAATTTAGCTAACTAGGCTAGCTGACCAGGTAGTAAGCTTGTTAGCTACAGTATCTGCTAGTTATTACCTTGAATATGCATTGTTACTTGCTAGCTAGCTAGCTAACTTGTCAACAAATAAATAGAGACAAATAAAACACTTTGTTCTCAAGATCCTCTACCATTAACTAGCTAGCTATACTTTGTACATCCTGCTCTCAGAGCACTGTTTACTACACTCTTTACTAACTTTTCCATTCTGTTCTTAGGGATTCTTACAACATATATCTTCCTCCACAGTCTGCTCCTAGGTTATAGCTTGTGGCACTTTTAATATCTATATACTGTAAAATATGATGCCCGTTAGTTTCAAAATAATTTTTGTCAGATAAACATCACTTTCATAATTTTACTGATTCAACTAAGTAACTTGTTTCTAAAAGTTCTTAACAATAGACAATACATCCATTCTGTTTGTTTTGCTAAAAAACTAACAAAATTAGGACTATTTGACACTCTCCTTAGCTGTTATTTTTGTATTGTATTTTGCACAGAAATATGTTTCAAATATGAAATAATTTAAGGTTTCATCACATGTAGATTATTTTCTTGTTTTTTTTAACAATTGTTTTAAAAGATAGATTCTTATTGTGTTTAAAAACACATACTATGTTTTATACCAAGACATTGATTCCCCTGAATAAAATGTTTTGGACAATTTATCTGTATATTGTAACAATCACAGAATATATTTCTGTGTTACGCAGAACCAAAGAAAACAAGTAACAAAGGGTTTCTCTGCTATTGTTATGAAATGGGAGGTAAGGCAGAAGCAGGTGCAGATCAACGTCTTTATTTTCAAAACAGCAGTCAAACACAGGAAACGTGGTCAACACAGGGCAAGATCAATGAGGTTAAACATAGAACTAAAGTCGAGGCATGGAATGAGAGCAGGACATGAAAATAAGACCGCTTAGGATGCGTAACGCATTCACCATTACATTCAGTGGTTAAAATAATACTGCGTGAAGTACAACGTAACACGAGGGCTTTAAATACCAAACATAATCATGCTGGAACACAGACAGCTGGGGCAAATAAGACACACCCTCGAACATCAACCAATGCTTAAACAGAAGGAGGACCAAAATCAAAACAAAGACACGTGTCAGTATGCCTCAGTTCAGTCTAGTGCACACGCACTCTCTACAGCCACTCGTGCATGTCAACGCCGCAGTGCCTCTGCCAGCGGGAGCATAACAGCTATGCTCGACATACTTGTGTCAAAAGTCTGAAAGGTCAACATTGTACATATTAACTAAGGTTTTTAGATGGAAATTTGTTTCATTTTTTGAACCTTTAGAATTCTGCTGTCATAAAAATAGGACTTCTGGTATTTTGTGATTGTTATTTCATTCAGGTGAACATTGTAACTACATTATGCAAACCATTGGGTTTTTGTTTGCCTTTAGCAGGGTATTGCTGAGAGCTTTTAGATGCTTTGTGATACTTGGCATTTTATTTGGCTAAAAATATTCCATGTCTATTTACTAAAGTATGCCTATATTCTATCCCCACACACCCACTTATTTTTCTATAATAGCTACCTCTCAAATCATCACACTGTGTTTATGTGTACAGTCTCAGAAAACTCATACCAAAGACAGTAGGTTGCTAGTCTCAGCTTGCTCAACTAAAATGCAGCGGCTGAATATAAAATGTGCTACTATTTCAAAACAGGAAAATATATGCACCCAGAAGTAAAAGAAAATGTTCTTGCCTTATTTGTAACTTTCTGGTAGAAAATGTAACAAAAATAAGTTTGATTTCATGTTTTAACTACTAGCATGCACTGTATTTATAATATAGAGTACAAGATGCTGCTTTAAATAAAACAGAAGGACACAGTAGAGTTTATTTTAGTGAAAGCATTTCATAAACACATCTCTGTTAATCTTTTATTGTGGGTGTTAAGAAGCAAAAGTAGCATTTTTGGCAGTCTCTAGGCAATTACAGATTGGGAACCAATCATGTTTGAATACAAGCCAATGGAGACCTTACAAACTGCACGCTGGCATCTACAGTGCTGGACTGATTTTCACTCGGAAACTGCATGAGCATGTTCAAATGACTCACAGACAAAGGCAAAAAGCACAGAGTATGTATGTGTAGATTCATTGTAAGCAGCATGGTACTAGACAAGCTCTCTGTGCTGCTGTACAGCTTTCAGGTGGGACCGTAGAGGTGGCCGTTGCCTTGGAAACCAGCCAGTAAAGAAAGTGATGGCAACTGGCCAATTATGTACTGTATATCACACCCACAAAACAAACGACTAGAAACGAACACAGAAAATGTAATTCCACATCGTTCTATTCTCTGATTCTGGTTTAAGCACTTAATGATGCTATTTATCTTTAGCCCCCTTTCCATAAGAGACATTAATTAACTGTGATGGATGAAGCCAAAGCAGTATACAATATAAAGTTCACATGCAGATGTAACCTATTAAAGGAAACATGTTCCTTCTGCCCTGATAATTTACCCTCCTTTACTGTACCAAACCTTTGTGATCAATCTTATACATTATACAAATTACAATACAGTGAGAGTAAATGAAACACAAGCCAATTAGGGTTGCTGCACCAGAAATAGACCTCATGTATCATAAGGTTAAAATTGCTTGTGATACAAGAGATATTTCAATATTTAGAGTTTGTGCCTCTTAGGTGTCCATAAAGCAATTTGTTCAAATAAACAGACTATTTCAGTATGCTTTAACTAAGAATTTTTTCTTCCTTCTTAATTGCCTACCCTGATAATAATTTGCTTACACCCAAGCCAGATATCAGTAATGTACAATAGATTCAGATTAACATATCACTAGAAGTTCATTCTGAATTCACAAATAAACATTTTACATCACTTAGTTAGGGGCCCACGGTGGCTTAGTGGTTAGTACGTTCACCTCACACCTCCAGGGTTGGGGGTTAGATTCCCACCGTGGCCTTGTGTGTGCGAAGTTTGCATGTTCTCCCCGTGTTGCGGGGGTTTCCTCCAGGTACTCTGGTTTCCTTCCCCAGTCCAAAGACATGCATGGTAGGAGGATTGGCATGTCCAAAGTGTCCGTAGTGTATGAATGGGTGTGTGAATATGTGTGCACTGAAGGAGCCTCCCCTGGCGCACCCTGGGCAACGTTCAGTATCATACTGCTGAGCGGCTAATCCTTCAACCACGATGGTTCCACTATGAAGTGAAACCTCAACATGAAAAGAAGAAGAATCACTTAGTTACATACTAAAGGACTGTTAAGGTGTTTCCATCAAGGGTAAGTTAGTGATGTACATAGTGCATATTTCCCAGGGCAATAAGTAGTTAAAACACAACCATTAAAACAAATGTTAAACTTGAATATTTGAAGTGGATTGAGAGCTCATTTAGACCCGTGCCCTTTCTTTCCTGTACTGTGATCAACACCATAAAAAACACCATTAAATCTTATATCACAACTAATGTTGTGGAAATCTAAATAACTATTTAATTACAGTATGTTATCAAATATAGAATGATTGAAATGAGAGAGGAAGAGCATGTACATGTGAGAGAGAGAGAGAGAGAGAGAGAGAGAGAGAGAGAGAGAGAAGCATGCAAAGTGTAACATGCTCGTAAATATTATTTGCTCATTTCAGCATAAGGGAAACACATTCAATAAATTCATTCCAGATCATGGAAATGGAATTATAGGAGTATTAATATTTTTCAATATGCTGCAGAAAATAATGCGTCTACGTCTTACCACCAGAGAGGTTTCCTTCAGGGAGTTTTGCTGTCTGCTTGTTACTTTGCCTAGTACCAGTATCAAAGTCCTCATGGGCCCTATAAAAAGTGCCCACTATGTCATGCTTCTCCTCACATGACCTCCACTGATTCCAAAAGAAACTGCCCTAGCAGTCCAGACTGAAAGGGAGTACAACAGAAGATTATGTATGTAACCATGGTTCTGTGCCTGAGTGCACTGCTGGGGCCACACTGATCACTCCAGTTGATTGTGATATAGCATAACTACATACAGTATATAACCATCATAGACAAAAACTACACATGCAAACAATTCTTGTTTTAATGCTTCCTGTTCGTATGCCAGTATGGCAGATCACTACGGCATGACCGCACATATACTGTACCTAGGTTTTATCATAAGGGCTCAATGGACACATGACTTTATCCTACATTATACCACAGCACTGTTGAATTCTCAATTCTGATTGCCTGACAGATGTTCTGAGGTATGCAATTTTTCAGTTAATGCACAGCTAAAGTAGTTCCAGTCGAGTCTTGACGATGTTACAGTTTCATATCACTTCGCCAAGTTAACTGAAATAACAGAAAAGTTAGCCTACTGTCCACCACAGCACACAGAGCTAACTACAAACAAAATGACAAAATTTTTTTGATTTTCCAGAAATAGGTAAGTAATAATTGACGACGGACCGTTGAATTATTAGACAAATAATGCGCACCTGATTTGGTAATGCGGCCATGAGGTGAAGCGGAGGCTTGAGCCATTGATATGCAGTTATTGGAGAGAGAGCTAGATCAAGA
This sequence comes from Ictalurus punctatus, assembly GCF_001660625.3. NCBI lineage: Eukaryota > Metazoa > Chordata > Actinopteri > Siluriformes > Ictaluridae > Ictalurus > Ictalurus punctatus. The sequence goes on along the minus strand of NC_030432.2, from coordinate 13,986,664 downwards.
AAAAGATAGAGTGAGTGAGAGAGCATGTGTGATTGCAGTAATGAGACAGAAAACCCGGTGAACAAGTACCAATATTTATTTATTTATTTATTTGTTGCATTTTCTGCCATAAAAGAAAGCAAAAAATCCTGTGAACGAGTAGGCCTATTGATATTTATTTATTTATCTGTACTATTTTTATATTATCAGCATGAAGCAAACAAAAAACCCCCCTGTAAACTCTCTCTCTCTCGCTCTCTGTCTCTCCAATAACTGTATATTAATGGCTCAAGCCTCTGTTACTAGTTCTCTACATGTGCTGTGTAATAAATTAGTTCCACACACAAGAGTGTTTTAAGAAGAAAATTCAAGTCCAGTGAATAAGTAGAAAATAATGCACACCCGAGGTGTAATGGTAATGTATTACCTCCTCGGGGTGTACATTATTTTTTAATAATTCAACAGCCCATCACCTTCCTTACTTATGACACCTAGTATTCTTAAGGAATAAGTAGCTCATTCTCATTCTATAATCTTTCATCTGTTACATTGGGACTGATGAGTGATCTAAAACAAAATTGACACTGTGTTTATTGGTGATTCCATAACTAAAAAATGTTAGCATTTACTCCCAGTTCAATGACTGCTGTCTGTGATGATTGGTTACCAGGTTAGCCAGATTGTCAGATACGACTTTTGATCTTCCCACCAGTCAGATTTGATAAATCTCCTCTCTCTCATGCCTTGTATTTCCTTTGCTTTAACAGTTTATTGTAATGGCCATTGCTAAATCTCCTCAGTTCACACTTGAGATCTTCTGGTATATTCCATCTGGATTTGAGGACTTTAAGAGATTATGTGCTCCCTCACATCTTCTTCTGGTTTCCTTAACTGTCAGGCACTTATTTCTGCTCTGTTGTTTCACCTTACTTGGAAGTGTTTTCATGCTGTTGTGCCCCAGCTGTCCTAATTATTCAAGCTGAACTGGTTGGATTGATGCCCTCTACATCCTGTTAGATGCTCCTGGAGTATAATATGTTGTCAGGGGAGAGAAGACTACCAATAATCAGGCAGGAGGTTATGTGATACTATAAGGCCTTTAAAACCAACTCAAGACTGCATTTCTCATCTAGAATGTCTGATTCAGAGAGCTGCTTGATGGAAAGGTGGATAATCTACAAAAAAAAAAGCAATATTCTTGTTTAACTGTTCACAGAGATGTGTTGTATAGAAAAGGAGAGAATACTGTATAGTGCATCTGTGAACTTAAAGAGTAACCAGAAAATTATGGTCATGGGATAATGACCAGCAACCTAACATTTCCAAAAATGGTCAAGACACAGTCTTTATGTGTGTGTGTGTGTGTGAGCTAAAGAAATGTCGTAAAGCAGTGCAGCTTTACCAAACTGTATACCATTTACCCTCACCCTTATCCTCTAAAGATTACAGTAAAGTAAACATAATTGGGAAATGTGAATAGTAAATTATTTATAATCACAACCACTGAATAATGTGTAAATATGAATCACGTTTGTTCTAGTTGTGTATTCTAACTAATATCATATTTCACAAATGAATAAATAAAATGAAAAGTCACAATTAGGTAACAGACCAGTGGTGGGATTGGGGGAAGGGCACTGCTTATGAAACAGTAAAAAATTACCTGGAGCTTATTGCTGTGCAAACCACAATGTGAGTCTTGGATGATGAGCTTGTGATACTTCCAGCAGGGTGCAGGGATCTACTATTTACTCTAATCTTTTTTATGTGTGTTGATAAAACACAGCTAACCAGAGTATGTTGACAATGTGTAGCTACAATGTATCTAGATGACCAGAGTTTCTTCATAGCAATGTAACCAGTTATGTTGTGACAATTGAAAACTGAAACTCTGTTTTTGTGAATTAGCAGCAGTCACAGTCTAGCAATGGAACTTTGTGACTTTGTAAGTTGGTACTAATCATGCTGTTGGAATGTAACTTTGTGATGTTGAAGTCGTTACTATTCATATTATTGCAGTGTAACTTCTTATCGTTGGTGTAGTCACATTTTAGAAATGCAGCTTTGTAATGGTGATAGTTGGTACTCTTGATATTGCTGGAATGTAACTTCATAACACTACTAACAAAATCAGTACTAATCATGCAAGCAACTTTATGTTGGCAACTTTATGTTGGAATGTAACTTTGTAACATAGTCAGTACTATTCATGCTGTTGGAATGTAACTTATTAGCTTTAAGGCTCAGTATTAATAATTTTGGAATGTAACTTTTTGATTTTGCAAGTAAATACTTCGCACATTGCGAGAATGTAACTTGTTAACTTTGACAGTCAATACTATTCATGTTGTCAGAATATAACTTTGTATTAGTAATTTGAGTCAGTACTAATCACATTGGAAATATAAATATATAATTGTGAGAGTCAATAATAAAACATTGTTGGTATGTAACATCTTGGGATTGTGACTCGGTACTAATCACACTGTAGCAATGTGACTTATATAGTTATACTGGTTGGTAATCAGAAGAAGAAGCCATAATTTGTCACATATACATTACAGCACAGTGAAATAATTTTTTTTTTGCATATCCCAACTTGTTAATAATCAAGGGTCAGACCGCAGAGTCACCCATGATACAGCACCCTGTCAGAATTTCAGATGACTTACTGTTGATTTTCTGGTATATGGATATGGGGGTATATATAGATCCTATCTGAGATATCATGGAATATTTTTATTTTCTAGCATTTTGAAACATAGATAAATCACCCCATCTTTGCAAGCCTGATGGCAACAAATAAACCATAAATATAACATGGAATAACTATTTTGCACCACTACATATACTATATTAAGTACAGTACATATGGTTAGATGTGATTAGTAGAGAACAATGTTTTAGTGTTGGGGAATTTTCTAGTGTTGTGGACTGTAATAAATTTACACAAATTTCACCAAAATCTCATCTGTATAATTTAAAGAGTATGCTGCATTAAGCAGCCATACTCCTTACTATAGCAACTGTAAAAAATAAAAAATAAATAAGAAGTGAATAATATCATTATTATAAGTGTCTCAAATATTTATTAAATGTAGCAAATATTTTTCCTGAAAGAAAGATTTGGCTTGTGCTGACAATTAAATTTGGTTAGCTAGGCCGTACCTCATGCAGCTGCCCTCTGAATTAACCATTCATCAAGTAATTCAAGTAAATAAATAGTAGTCATATTCATGCCATATTTGAGTTCAAAATGGGAATATCCTGTAATAATAATGTTTACATTAA